>NW_004797606.1:199486-206906 GCF_000002075.1 Aplysia californica
ACACACACACACACACACACACACACACACACACACATACACACACTCACACACACGCATACGAACACATTCAAAGATATATAATTACAGAATCGAGAAGAAACCAAGCACAGCAACCTCTGGCGAAGTAAAGGTTACACAATATATTCACTGCACATACTTTGTCTTTAGCCCGTAACTATTGAGGGTCTTTCAGATGAATTAAAATAGACCTCCAACATCCCACAAGCAGAGACACGCATTTGAAACGACCTATATTATCATGAGTTGACAGGGGCGTAAAACTCACTCTGTACGCTTAAACACTATATTCGAACCAACCTGGAAGAGGCCTTTGTCTGCAATATAAGCGTAGCCTCCTTGTTTGACCAGACTGAGATGTACATCTGGGTCCTGATGCAGCACATTGGGGTCTTTGGCAGCGTAGCCTTGGATTTTGTGGTGGATCGCTTGGAACTCTGGTCGTGGAGATGTCTAAAATAAAAGAGGCCAAAATACGTTCTAGGATATATTTTGTGGTAAAGGGGAGGGGAGACGGGAAATTCATGTTGTCAATGAAAATGCAAACTGAAATATTGCCCTAAAATACACGAAACGCTAGATAAATCACGTATCAATACTTAGCTGACCTCCCCGACCCCTCCTATCCTTGATAGATAAATAAAAGCAACAACTTGTGCGAGTGCGTGTGTGAGTGTGTGTGTGTGTATGTGTGTGTGTGTGTGTGTGTGTGTGTGTGTGTGTGTATGTATGTGTGTGTGATAGATAGATAGATAGAAAGATAGATAGATAGATAGATAGATAGATAGATAGATAGATAGATAGATAGATAGATAGAAAAACCTTTAACACCATTTTCCATATTTAAAAAAAATCAAACAAAATTTAAAAGACAAAACAAGTAAGAAGCAATCCTCACGTTAACAAAAAAAAAAAAAAAAAAAAGATGAGGAAAGAAAGAAAAAAGGACACAAAAAGAACAAGAAAGCAAAACATAAAATACGCATGCTATCAAACGAATAAAAAGAAAGAAAGAAATAGAAAAATGGAATTTGTAAAAATGGAACAAAGAGCCAACATAAATGTACACAATTTAATATTTTCCCTTAATAGTCTATTAATAGAAAAACTAATGACATGTACACAGTTTCCTTTCAAAAATACTAGCAATTAATTCCTTCCTAAGAATTTCAGTTAGGCACCACAGTGCACATCAAGCCTTCAAATATTCCATTCTGTGGCTCGAAGAAACTAAACTGTTATAATCCCCCCCCCCCTTTTTTTAAATAAATAATTTTAAAATAGACTAGTCGTACCTTGAATAGTGTAGCCCACGTATTTTTTTCTTAAACCCACGATAATCTGTAGTTAATGAAATGATAATAATGATTGCATTTATATACCGCATATCCAGGCTCCACAGCATGTTCTGGAGCTTTTCTTTTTTCTTTTTTTTTTTTGGTACGTGTTTTACATAACTCGCAAATGCATAAGGTCATATGAGCGCACGGGACATATTAAACACTTGGGGACTGGACAAAGGGTGCCCACCTCGTTACTCGAAAAAGCGGAGGAATGTAGGACTAACATGATCTAAACAATTAACTACTAACCAGTTGTTGTAACCTTCTCCAGTTGGGGCTATGGCAACACTTAGCTGTGTAACTTACCAATAAACGTTATAAGAGTGAAGGAACATATTTATTTATTGATTTATTCATTTATTTATTTAAATGTAAAACATTTCCTGAGTGTTTAGAATCTACTGTAAGACTAACAGCTAACTTCAACATCCCAAATGCTGCACAGTTTGTTGTTATTACTAAACACAATTGCGCAAGATGATAGAACTGGGCAGGGTCAGAAAAAAACAAAACATTTTCAATTGGTAGGAATCTTTGAATTTTGCCAGGGTGGCGGCCGAAGCATACTCTTATCTATTTTAGACCACCAAGGGATCTTTAACGTGCGAAACTCTCACCCGGGACCTCCGAGATTTTTCGCCCTTGGCCGAAAGGCTAGGTGTAGATCTTTCCTATCGGAAGATCAGGGGTTTGGCTGAAAGACAGCAGTAAGAAGCAGCCAAGGAGAAGCAGTAGAAAGGCTACAGAAAGAGTCAGGAGTCCAGAGGAGGGGGCAAAGCAGGTGAAGAGGTGCGGGCAGAAAGTGGAAACGAAAGCAGACGACAGAACATTGCTAGGGACCAGGAAAGGGTGTGAAAGGAGAACATTTTAGAGAAGAAAGTTTTCCGTCGCTATCCGAATTTGAGCCCGTGACCTATTGAATAAGAGGAGAACATCTTAACCTCTAGGCCACGAGATCCCCCCTTATGAGCTTTAAAACCAGTACTACCCCAGTAGACCCAAGAACACTCAGAAACATTTTTGGTTTCCCGGGGAGCATACGGTTGCAAGCTGCGGATTTCACGCGCTCAAATACTAACAAACTGACACGATTTTTTTCTGTCTATAGCCGGGTACACATTTCCACCTGGGTGAAGTGAGGAAAATTCGTGTAAAGTGCCTTTTGCAAGGACACAACATTGAGTCCTTGTTGGGATTCGAAACCACGACGAGTCCAAGAGCCTAGTTCCCAAAACATTTGCAGCAACACGTACCTCGAATAACGTTGTCCACATAGAGTTCCCAAGCGTCCCGAATCTGTACTCATCCTGGTTCGCCATCTCTTCCAAAGTGTCAAAAGGAGGCTTGTCTTTGCTCACTGTCAGGACAGCGATCAGGTTGCCGCTGTATGTGCCTACGGAAAGAAAGATTTTTGAGTAAAAAGATTCATATCAACACCGTAATTACGGCTTGTTAGAGTAGGGTGAATACGAAACGAGAGCGGGCAAAGGCAGCAGTGAGAAAGGAGACAAGTTGTACCCATTAGTGTCACTGTAAGACCATTCGATACCTACGAGAAGAATGGTCGATTTTGTTTGTTAGATATTCTTGACGATTACTGAAGATATTCCCAATAAACACAAAAGAAAACATTTCGAAGGTAGGGCCTTAAACCGGTTCCCCGCCATGATTTTAGCCTGGAATAGGAATATTATCACAGGCTGAAAGAAATTTTTAAAAAGAGCACCAAGAGCTCACAATGCAGCATACAGTGTCCTACGAGGCTACAAATGGGAGACATCAGAGGGGTCAATGTTTTTAAGCTTCGCAAATTCAGACTTAAAAATGTCTTCACATCTCGTTCACACACATGCATGCGCGTGCGCGCACCTATACACACACTCTCTCTTCTCTCACTGTGAGAGTGTGTAGGCTATGTGTGAGAGAGTCCGTTTGTGTGTGTGCGTGTGCGTTTGTGTGTGTTTGTGTTTGTGTGTATGTGTGTATGTTTGTGCGTGTTTGTGTGTGCGTGCGTGTGTGTGTGTGTGTGTGTGTGTGTGTGTGTGTGTGTGTGTGTGTGTGTGTGTGTGTGTGTTGTCAAACATCAAACCAATGTGCCAGATTCTGGGCAACAACGATTCATCGTATTTTATCTTAATTTCTCAAGACACTTTGTCAAACAGACCGGAGTAGGTGGGTGGTTGGTGCTCTAGTGTGGTTTGCTCCTTCTTTTTTATCAGTCATTCTGTCGTCTTTACCACTCCTGCTTCTTTCTTTCTGTGTTTGTTACTCTCTTATAACACCTCTAATCTTCGACGCTTATTTGACTATTTTGTGTTAGTAAAACGCTTACTAAAACTAAGCAAAAACATACCGGCGACCACAAGGCAGAACAGCCACCAAGAACTGATGAACATCCGGCCCGCAAGGGATGTTGGGAGATCTCGACCACCTGAGGAATAATTCTGACATGTGTGAATCAGCCATAGACTATCATTACAATGTACATTATCCAAGACTGTCCATTCTAACGTACTTCAGGTTCACCATAGAGCGCACCATTTCACTACGTTTGGAATCAAATCATAGACAAATCAATATCATTTTATTTTCTTAGACCAGGCACTATCATGGCTGCTGCTCTTTTCTTTTTATTGAAAAAAACAACAAACTTTGATGTGCTGGTTCGCACAATGGGCTCGAGAGTTGAAGGCGCAATACGTGTCTCGCTATAATCGAGTGTGCGCGCAACCTTTCGCTCCTGGTCCTTCGTTTGGTTCCAAATACAATCATTTATGGTGCACTTTATGGTGAACGGAATAACATAAGAGTGGACAGTCTTGGATATTACAATACACATCCATGGACCAAATGCAGGGCAAGGATAAAAAGGTTTAAGCACACACTAGACTAAATCGAAGCGTGTTTTGCATCTCATTTGTCAACCTATGATGAGCAGCAGCGCAGCGCAGTTTTTATAGAGAGCAAAGAACAGCAGCCACAACAGTGTCGGGTCTTCGATAATAATGTCTGTATAATAAATCAAACCTATGGAACTAGCCATAAAAAGTCAATTAAAATTCACATTTAAAAAAGAATAAAACCTATCTGCTAACAAGGACGTGCCATCTGAAGCTAAAAATACTTATTAAATCGATATCCAGTTCGATCAGTCGCAGACTTCAGTAAGCAAGAAAAGCAAACAGATAGATTTAGATTTGATATAAAATATCAGGCTTTTTTCGCAAACTCAAGACGAATAACATTTATTTCAAAAGAACTTGCTCAGATACAACATTACAACGAGATGTAGGAAACAATTTCTCTGCATTTCACCGATGTACACTGGCGCCTGATGTGTAGCGATTAGGAGCATCGCCGTCACATACGGTAGACCCAAGTTCGATTTCATGGTGGGGAGTTTTTTTAGTCGAACATCTCGGTCTTTCTGCTAGGATGTTTTATCCCTGTCAACTCGGGTTGGCAATAAATGGCAGTGTAGAAACCCACCTCCTAGAGGATCTACATTGTGTTGGCACTACCAACCTCCTGAAGGATTGATGTTGTGAAGTTGTGAATCTTGTCTTGTTTGAGCTCTAGGTCCTTTATCCTACTCCCACAGACCACTTTAACAAGTGTTTTCAACGTGTTTTCTCTCACTTTTCTCCTCCGTTTTCTCAATAGTCTATTTCCAAGCGCTCATTTTCAGCTAGATAAAAATTGAAGACAATGAGGAATGCCCCCTCTTTTCCTATCAAACATGTATCGTCCTTGTCTCAACTCGTCATTTTCTCTGTATGTCACTCTCTTTGTAACGCCTATAATCTTCGGCACTTATATGACCTTATTTTGTGTTTGTGTTTCAAGTGCTGTAAAACTATTTTAAACTAAAACCGAACCCGTATTTTCCAGAAGGACACCACGATCTGCTTTGAACAGCTGAACATTGAAACATTTATGTTCCGTTTACGATCCTGATATCTCAAATGCAAGACTAGGATGAGGAAGAATATTCAGACTCTTTGCGCGTGATTTCGTCATGGAGATTATTTTTTTTAAATAACCAAAGAACCAACAAACCAATCGAAAGATCACCAACCAATTAATAAATCAGTGAATCATCCATACCAACCAACCAATCAATGTATTAATGAATCATCCATACCAACCAACCAATCAAATTATTAATGAATCATCCATACCAACCAACCAATCAAATTATCAATGAATCATTCATCAATTCATCCTTCCATCCTTCCATCCATTCGTCCATCCATCCATCCATCCATCCATCCATCCATCCATCCATCCATCCATCCATCCGTCCATCCGTCCATCCATTCATCCAAACATCGTTCAGTATATCGATTTATGAAACTCATAAGTTGGCATCAATTATTATTGTCTTGAAAAATATTCCTACCTTGATTTAGCATGGCACCCATGAGGTACCAGAAAGAACCGGCGTATGTCTTGGCAAACACCCTCGGGGAGGGAATGTAGACAAATGTCACTGCCTTCTCCAGAGCCATAATGACCACTGCACCTAGAATCAGGGCAGCCGCTATGCACATTAGCACCTGGGGAGAGAAGTGAGGAAACAACGACAATCAGGACTAGAGAATTACTTGTACTTCTATCCCTCCCCCCCCCCTTTATCTCTCTCTCTCTCTCTCTCTCTCTCTCTCTCTCTCTCTCTCTCTCTCTCTCTCTCTCTCTCTCTCTCTCTCTCTCTCTCCCTCTCCCTCTCACTCTCTCTCTCTGCCCCTCTCCTTTTCCTACCTATCGTTATGTCCCTATGAAGTAGGCTCTAACATTTCCTTTCTTCATCCCATCATTTAACCTCCTGTCAGCCTGGCAGTGATAAGAATCCCCCCCCCCCCACACACACACCCGTTGTGGCACAGACAAGACCATTCGTATAAGTGTAGAGATAAATTAATGTTTTGATACTCTTGTTAGACTAGCATTGATTTCTGTATAACTAATTAGTTCCTTGACCTGGCTCACAAGAGTCCCACCCAGCCCATATGATATCTACAGGTAACCTTAAAACTTAAAGCCTCCCCTCCATTGTTAGGCCGATTTCCTTTATACCAATGCAGTGCGACATTATTCTTACTCTCAGTTGTTCCTGAGGAAAGCACGTGGTAAAAAGTTGATCCAATTTAATAAACAATTTTTTAAATTAATACTTATTGTCTGAAAATCAAAAAGACTCTCCCTACCTATTGTGCTTTTTAATCAAATGATGATGATGATGATGATGATGATGATGATGATGATGATGATGATGATGATGATAAAAACGGTGCAAGATCAAGAACTCTCACCTCTTGTCTGAATATGTCTATATAAGTTCTCCATTTTGATTTCTCGGGGTCTGGCTTTTTCATAATAACTGCCGAATCATCGTAGAAAAAGGCGAATGTGAAATCTACAACTCTCTCCCGAGCACCTGTAACCCCGATAGGGGCAATAACCATGTCAACTTCCTGTAAAAAGAATGAATACATCGTATTGTCTCCCCTGGGAGACTTCCTTTTTTTTAAAAAAATATTAATATATTATGATATTATTATGATATACACAATTCATGTTATTAATTTTATTCATTTATTTACTTTTACTTTGGAAAAAAGAAGGGGGGGGGTGGGAGTACATTATTCTCAGAGTCTTTTTGTATTTTTCCAATTTGTACCAACGCAACTCTCGTTTAGTTCCATCAACATGATAGTTCATTAATTAATCACAAAGACATCAACGTCAAAGCTAACACAATATAATTGCATTTTGCATGAGACAACATACAAATAAAAAGAACGAGTCTATCGTTAACAGGCATACTGAAATCATGTAGGCTACACGAACTGTTTATACTGAGTATAGTAGTCCTTGGTAGCAGCATACCATTGTTAGATTAGCTAGGGGTGGCAAGGATATTATTATGTTATCTAAACGTTGCGCATAAAACTCAATTGTTTAGATAGATAGATAGATAGATAGATAGATAGATAGATAGATAGATAGATAGATAGATAGATAGATAGATAGATAGATAGATAGAGAAGGAGAGA
>NW_004797606.1:207094-216081 GCF_000002075.1 Aplysia californica
TGAACCGACATTTTATCTTGAAAAAGCATATTACCAAGATCTTCGTTTCCAAAATAGAATTCTTAACATATTCCCCTTCCCAATTCTTTTTACCTGTCTTAAAAAGAAATATCCTTTCTTTATTATAAACTCTTTCTTGTCTTTTTTTTTTCGTAAAGTGCGTGTGAGAGAGAGAAAGGGGTGGGGGGGGGTGAAGGCGGCGTCTGTAGTTTAACGGTTAAGCACTTTGCTATCATAAACATAAGACGTCAGTTCGATTCCCTAATAGAGATACATTTTATTTTTTATCAAGCATCTCGATTTTTCTGCTGAGATGTTGTATCTCTGTCAGCCCTGGTTGGCCCTGTCCGAACCCCACCTCCAAAATGATAATATGAATTGTGCCTACGAAGTCGAAATAAAACCGACCTTTAAATAAGAGTGCTAGAGATTTTGAGGGGAGGGGGTGGCGGAATCAAACTTTCCAACTCAGTCTGTTTTTTACCTGTCTGACCACCTGGCCCACCATTCCCGTCCAGGAACCGTTCGAGTTGGGAATCTCAGCACCCCAACCGCCATCTGGTGGCTCAGTGAAGGCAATGCTGGAAGAATAAGGGATAACAAGAAAAAATAGGAAAGACAAAAACTTAAAACAGCAGCTGGGGCATTCGTGGTCGAGACGTCACGGTGTTCGCCCCTCATTCAATAGGTCCTGGGTTCGAATCCGGAAAATAACCCGAAATTTTCTTCTCCAAAATGTTCTCAATTTACCTCCTTTCGTGCTCTCTATCAATGTTCTGTCGTCTCTTTTAGTCTCCACTTTCTGCCCCCACCCCCTCACCTCCTTTGGCCCCTCCTCTGGGATCCTGACCCCTTTCTGCAGCCTTTCTACTGCTACTCCTTAGCACCTTCTTACTGATGTCTTTCAGCAACATCCCTGATCTTATTGTAAGTAAGATCTAACACTAAGCCTTCTGGGATAAGGTCAAAAACTCTCGAGGGTCCGGTGGTGGTCCAAAATCGATAAGAGTGGGCATCGGCCGCCATCCGGGCAAAAATCAAAATTTCCTACCAACTGAAAAAGGTTTTGTGTGTCCCGCGAACTTATATGACCTTACGGTGTTGCGAGCGCCGTAAAACACTTACCACAACAACCCCACCCCCCAAGAAAAAAAAAGAAAAAAAAATTAATTAAAAAACTCATTAAAAACTGCAGCATTGAAGTCAGCAACAGTAACATTAGCAAAGACAAGCAGCCCAGAAAAAAACCCAGCAAAACTGTTTCATAAACATCTGAAAATGACCCCTAGAAAAAGACCAACCATCAAATTCAGTATCAGTTATGTATATCTTTTTTTACTGTCACAATTAAAGTAAAATACAAACCAAGGAGTATAAAGAGAAAAGAATTAAGAAATTTAGCTAATTTCGCTACGGGTATAGTAGCTATTAACTTTATTTGGTTGAACAGCGAATAGAGAAAAATACTGTAGAGCGTGGTTATGCGCTATATAAAGTCTATTATTATAATCATTATTATTATCATAATGATTACTATTATTGTGATTATTATTATTAGTATTAGTATTAGTATTTATATTTCAATTTTTATTATTACTATTACTATTATTATAATTGTAATAATGATAATAATAATAATAATAATAATTATTATTATTATTATTATATTATTATTATCATTACTATTATTATTATTATTATTATTATTATTATTATTATTATTATTATTATTATTATTGTTATTATTATTGTTATCATTATTATTTCTCTGTAACAAAGCACACATACCTGAAATTGAGCGTTCTGCTGAGCTCGTTGGCCAGATCAATACAAAATCCGTAGTACTCGAACGTACCATTGACCTCCCTCCGGTACACGTACGGCGCCCACTGTAAGGAAAGAAAGTGAATGTAAACGTTTAATGTGGCGTCGGTGGCCAAGTGGTTAGGCTACCGGACTCGTAATCGTGAGGTTCGGGGTTCGAGCCGCGGGCCCGACGTTTTGTCCTTTGGGAAAAGCACTTTTCACGAATGTTCCTCACTTCACCCAAGTGGGAATGAGTACCCGGCCACAGACAGCGAAAGATCTTGTCAGTATGTTAGTGTTTTAGTGCCTGTAAATGGTCGCTTATACTGTATGCTTCCCATGAAGTTGAGGTTGTTTCAGAATTCTCTCAGGTCTGCTGCGGTAATGCTAATAGTATAGATTGTGAAGCACATAGAGCTTGCTGTTGAGCGGGGATTTGCGCTATACAAATGCTATAATATTATAATCATTGTCTCGTCATTGCACATGACATCAATTTTACACAGGAAGACAACATCCCGCTGGGAGTAATACAGAAGGGAATCAGTTGATCACCTTAGCATGGTGATAGTTCTTGGGCTGGACAAGCCTGTGATTTCAACCAGTCTACATTATCTCAACTTTAGGTAAAATAAACCAAGCATGACATAGATACTTTCCAGTGCAGTTGAACCGACATTTTATCTTGAAAAAGCATATTATTATTATTATTATTAGAAACCTTAGCTCTTATCACACCGTGCGCCAGTTCAGCTGGATCACGGAATCACTCGATTGTTAACAGTCATAGCAGGAATCTACAAAACCTCAGCAAATTCATCTCGTATGTATATAATTAGATTGTATGTTTATTCTTTGGATCATTCATGTGTACTAAGTTTTGTGTGTATTTTATGTGAATAGATTAAATAGGAGAGGAGTTATAAGGACGTTTTGATGCTGAAAACTTAGATGGCAAAACTGACTATGTAAAAAGGAGGAATGTATGACTCTTTTCGTCTATGTAGATGGTCAATTTAACTTAAGATGGTCTCAAGGTTGTCTTCATGCAGCTACTGTCGTGATTAATTCTTCCTATGTTTGAAGTGCAGATTCTGTCTCAGTGCTTGAATGTCAGTGACGTGGATCGAAGCTCTGTATTTCCGCGTTTTTCCTTTCGTCGTTGGCGCTTCTCAGCCTGGTTGTTTCTAAAGCTGCTCTCTAGCATTATAGTTCTTTCCTTTATCATTTTCCTCCTTGTTATCCTGTCCTCAGCTATTTCTTCCCAGATGCTAACAGTTACTCCAAGCTTAGATAAGTTTTTGCAGGTGTCTTTGTACCTCAATTTTGGTCTTCCTCTTGATCTCTTTCCCTGGGCAAGTTCTCCATAGAGAAGTTGCTTCGGAATCCCGTTTTCGTCCATTCTCTTGACATGGCCCAGCCATCTCAATCTTCATAAATACAGGATAGTTGTCAAGCTCTGCTCTGGAGGTTTGCCTGTACCAACACTTCAACATTTGTAACCTTGTCACTCCACGAAATGCCTAAGATCTTGCTGCAGCATCTGAGATGGAAAATGTCGAGGCCCTTTTCTTGCCCCCCTGCTGAACAAGGTCCATGTTTTAGATCCATAAAGGAATGTGCTGAGGACGCAGGTTTCGTAAATCTTGATCTTTGTTTTGCTGGTTAATCTTTGTTTTCCCAATCTTGTTTTGTCAGCCTTACAAAAGTTGTTGCTTTCCATAATATCCTGATATTGATCTCATAATCAAGTTATGTAGTAGAGCTGATGGTAGACCCCAGGTAACAGAACTTGTCCACTGTGTCAAGTTCCTTGTCGTTCAGCCATATATGGCTCTGCTCTGCATCTTCTTGAGTAAGGATGACTGTTTTCTTAATACTGATGACCAAGCTGAAGACCTTGCATGCTCTTGATAGGAGGTCCATCATCGTTTGTAGGGTTGATTCATTGGGAACAACAAGAGCAGCATCATTGGCGAAGAGAAGGTCTCTTAGTCTTGTTTTGTTGATCTTGGTCTTGGCATGGAGTCAAGCAAGAATGAAGAGCTTCCCATCAGTTCTCCAGCGGAGGAAGACATCCCCTGGTGACTCTTTGAATGCGTCTTGAAATCTTGACAAAGCTAAATGCCTGGGCCTGACTGTATGGAGAACGTGCCTTTCCCAATTTGCACGAATCCCCTCTCGGCTTTGCTGATTCAGTCCAAAGGAGCGACGGGGTTAATGCATTTGGAATCAGTAGAGTTGCAGGGGCTGCTAGAAGATAGTTTGGATCATTCCTCCCTGTCGACTTACTAAGCCCCCCCCCCCCCACCTTCCAGATTTGTTTAGGGTTTACTCCCTTAGCTTTTCATACTCCCGTATGCACCTACAAGGCAGTAGGAACAGCTGCTGGTAGTACCATCTACTGTCACTACGGAAGCAGCAAATAGCCTTCCTTATACTTAGAGTGAAGAAAAATACCACAGTGCACCTGTCAGTCATAAAGAGATGATGGAACATATTATCAGACAGCACTCAGAAAAACTGGGTTTTGTACACATCACACAAAACGAATACGCATTCCCTCCCCAAGCAAACAAACAAACAAACAAACAAACAAACAAACAAACAAGCAAAAAACAACAACAAGCTAGCAAAGCCAAAACAAAATAAAACAAAAAACACAAGGCTGGGGAACCCTACGGCAGCATGTGAAATACGTGCAGGTCCCAGTTGTGTCAGTTGAACTCTCCAAAAAAGGAACAAAAGATACATTAGATGACTTCTATTAAAAACGTAGGTGGTGTATTTATGCTCCCATTGACATAGTTTAAATCACAATTTAAAAGGCTGGCTTTTGGCCTTGCTTGTCATGACCAACCCGGACTGACAGGGATACAACATCCCAGCAGAAAGAACGAGATGCACTATAAACATTTTCCCCCATTCGGGAATCGAACTCGGGTCTCCTGTGAGCGACAACCAAGCACCGGACAGCTACACCACAGAAGCCAGTCAGATGACTTGATTAAGAAAATAAAACATTGGTAGAGAGTTAACATCTCAGTTATCAACTCTAGCAGCAGTTTATTTGAGTTCTACACCGCGCTTGGAAATAAGCACATGTGTGTATGTGTGTGTGTGTGTGTGTTTGGAAAGGGGGCGCTGTAACAACATCTATAGATGTTCCACCATAATATACTACAGTCTGCTGTTTTTTCAAAGTACAAAGTGTTTATTGTGGTTTTTTGGGGGTGTTTTTTGTGGGGGGGTTTTGTGTTTTATTTTTTGTTTTTAAAGACAACCCCGCCCAGATAAACGATCCAGTTACCAACCGACGATAGAATCTGATCGATCGCCTCCTAGGGATCAATAAGAATAACTGAGTTTATTTTCCTCACAGGGAATGGAAACACCTCATGGGACCAATTGCGCCCCTTGGCAGGTCAACTACTTGCGGCCATGTTTGTTACGCCTCATGAGAATCGCATTGGCATTAACACGTTGAGGTGTGATCTGAAACACATTGTCACTTCCCTGTTTGGCGTGTAAAAAATCGAGAATGATAGCAAGTGCTGTTCTGGCACATCGGTAAGACATCGTGGAAAAAACAGGCGCTCGTCAAAATAATGAAATCGAAAAATTCAACACTAATTTTCAACCCTCTGAGTAATTTTTCTCGATTTCTATTTACAATTGGCTCGTCGTCTATCACATCCAAATAAATGTCATACATAGGCCTATTTCTGAGTTGATTTCACTGACAACATTTGTTTAAAAAGCACAACGAAAAAAATTAATAAATCTGCAGCCTCCAAGGACACTCAAACTTTGAAAGTCACCAAACTTTTGAGGCCGTTTTCTCGCTAATCTTACCTCCGACACTAGGCAACTCCCACTTCCTTCAATCACAACTATCCCGATTTTTATTCAAGATTGATGGGTATTTTTTCATCAAAAGTAAGGCGAATGAAGAAGCCTGAAGGTGATAGAGCAATAACTCTACAATCCCCCAAAAAATTGACTTTTGCCAGATTCAATTGAGTCGTGACACATACTAAAATTATAATAATATCCTTTTCTGGGTATTGTGTGATTACTGACCCCTACCAGACACAAAAATAGTTTATTAAATCATTAACGAGCGGTCCTGTGCTTTGTGGTTTCAGGGTTTTATTTTTTGCCGGACTGAACTCTCTGAAAATGGTTAAATGATATGGGTTTAACGCCTCTATCAAAGCTATTAGATTATTTAAGAGGCGGGGCCTCCTAGTTTAACGTCCGTCTCCGAAAGGACCGAGCCAAATTGTACATTCGTGTAAAGTGACTTTCCCAAGGACACAACGTCGGACGGGGCTGAGGCTTGAACCCCCAAACCCGCAATCTCACGATTACCGATTACGAGTCCGGTAGCGTAACCACTAGGCTACCAGCGCCACTTTTGAACTCTTTATTTACAGATCGATTGGTAAAGAAAATAAAAGAAGCATGGAGAAAAGATAACATCTTTACGTCAGATAGATTGTGGCTTACGATGGACACCCAACAGACAAAGAGCTGCGCCCTCTTGTGCACGGACAGCTACTTGTGTGGCACCATTGTGAAACAGGAGCTCCTCAAAATTATAATGAAAGTGAAAAAAGTGGCATTTTTCCGATTAATTGGCAATTTCTATCTTTTTTCTTTTTGCTCAACACCTTTCATGTCATTTAAAAAGCACATTTCCGAGTGAACTTTACTGAAAACCGTTGATCAAATGCACCCCCCCCCCAAAAAAAAGAAGTAAATTTCCCGTTTCCATGGGCACTCAAGCTTTCGATGTTATCAAACTTTGGTGGCTATTTTCTCTCTAAAATAACCTCTGGCACTGAGCAATCACCTCCATCTTCAATCGCAGATACCTCGACTTCTGTTCAAGATGAATGGGTATCTTTGTCATGTAATGCAAGATACATGAACAGGCTTTAGGATTGTACCAGTAATTCTGTATGTCCAAAATTAGACGAGCGCCTGAATTCACCAAGTCGTGACAGATTCGCACGCTTAGACCATTAACCGTACCTCACAGCAACCGTAAAGACAACTACAGTAATAGCGCCAGTAACAATAGCAAAACAACACCAAACAGAATGAACAATGTTGAAACAAATATATCCCTTACAAAACTAACCTTGTCCTAACTTTGTGTCAACTATTGCTAACACATCATTGCACACAGTTATACTAATCTAATGGTATAATTTTTATTAGATTGGGTAAGGGGCCCAGGGGCGAAGGCTGACTTGTTTGACAGGGTAATCAAAGTGAGATGGGACCAGATAGGGCCTGGAGATATCACACTCACACAAGTCACAAACATCTTACTGGAGGCGGCAACTCTGAGTTGTGAATGAAAACAAATCCTGAATTCATGTTGCATGCATATTCAACAGCTAAAATAATTAGGAAAGTATTTCATTAAATATTTGTTCTAACTTACCTTGAATTTAACTTTAGATTTGAATACACGAACACCAAGGAAAGAAGCAGAGATGTCAGTACTAAAATGGCAGGTTATACCAGACAGTCTAAACAGTTTGGTAGAACATGCCAATTATTGATGTTTCATTTCAAATTTGGCTGTTTTTTGTCTAGCTTTTCGCGGCCAGGAGCCGGTGTCATAATCGAGATCACGATCTGATTATAGGACGTTAAAAAGTCGAGGAAAAAAAAACCAAGCACTTGCAGCAGTCAAGATATTATTAGGAGTTAGTTCCCCTCACATCTGTGAGGTAGACTCAACCAGTGTAATAGTTAGCTTACTTAATCAGCGTGTGTGGCTGTTTATAACTGTGGCTCGAAAGGGGTGAATAGGGTATTTGTGGCAATGAAACAGTTTTGACTGCTATGCACATGTTCCCTTCAACTCTATTGGTAGACTCTTCCAGCCTCACTTTAAGCTTACTTAATCAAAGGTTGTGACTGCTTATGGAGTGGCCCGATAGGGGCGAACAGGCTATTTCTGTGGCAATGAAACGGTGTTGAAGGTTAGGCATAGTCGATTGTTCATTGGTGATTATGAACGTTTTTTTACATTTAATTTATGAGGTTTACGTCTATGGGGGAATTTGATTGCGACAATGTTTCAAAATTAGGAAGGGAAGCAGTGATTATTTGATTTTATAGACGCTTCGCCACTGAAGGGGCCTAAAAACGCTGTCACCGGAGACAGAAAAAGCAAGGTAACCGGGTTCTTAAAGCTAGGCACTCAAAGGGCAACTTTTAAAAATGTCCAACAGTTTGTTGTTCAAGTCTGGGTAAACAATGAAATAAAGAAGCACCGCGCATACATGCAGCTTCGGTTTCTGCTACTGAAAAGTTTTTATTATGTCACAGCGTGATGACACTGTTGCTCAAAACTTCAGTGTTACACACTAAACCGAGATGAGGAGCGCACAGAAGACAAAAACTTGCCGAGCTAAATAATAATATGTTGTCCTGTGCGCGCCCCGCCTGAGTCCTTTTCAAGGAGCGCAATAATTCAGTTCCTACCCGTTGGCCCCCAGTGTTATTCTATGTTAAAATAGAGGGCCAGAAAGTGATACTGACCCCGAGAGATAATAGAATTATTTGTGTGAGCATGTCCATAGTGGTGTGCGTTATTTTGAGTTCAAGTGAGAAGCAGAGACCTTAATGTGAGCTTTTAAAACGCTAATTTGATACTGTGATTTGATAGCGTTTTCAAACAATAATTGAAACAGCACCAGTCGCAACTCTGTATGTATAAGTGAATCAAATAGAATGACCATGAATAGTACAGCTTATGTTGATCACATGTAAAAAGCAATTATTGCATCAATCAAAAAGCAGCACGCTCGCTTGCGTGCCTGAAAAAAAAATGTTCCGTGTAAGTCGTGTGCATAGAATGTGTAGTCTATTTCTCCATACGATATTCCACGTCAAATTATCCACCTGCACCCAAACCCACGCAAAGTATGAAAAAGTAGCTCAGGGTTGTTTCTATGCCCAAAATCAAACCGGGTTCTTAGGCGGATTGTGTTTTTTAAAGAAAATTACATTATAGAGAAAGGGATTAGTTACACGGCAGAAGCAGGTTCCTCTAACAAATCCGATTGTCAGGTGGAGATTTTGAAAACGGAGACAACTGCATTTATTTGTGTATGTACGAGTTGGCGTGTGTGTGTGTGTGTGTGTGTGTTGTG
>NW_004797606.1:217969-219642 GCF_000002075.1 Aplysia californica
TGTGTGTGTGTGTGTGTGTGTGTGTGTGTGTGTGTGTGTCTGTGTGTGAGTTTAAGGGTTTTACTGCGCTCGCAATTGCATAAAGTCAAAAAACGACCTGCGTTCAGGAACACCCAACTCTGGGATTCGAACCAGGGCTATCCGCTCTGTGGTCCAGCATGATATGAATTGCCCAGGGCTTCAAACAGCCGAGATAAATGGTCGCTCTTAAGCACAAGGAGACTATCCCGAAAAATGCTGTTTTGAAAAAATCTAAGGTACAGCTTTGCCACTTGTTTAGTTGTTTTTTAAAGATAATGAGAGTTTTCTCTATAAACAAAGAAATATACGCAACAATGAAATCAAACTTCTCCCACAAGTAGGACAACGCCCACTTTTGGTGTAGGTCAAGATTTCTGGAAACCCCCGGAAATCTGGGTTAGCCCGCTTGTCCTTAAAACCGACAAATAATAATATGTTCGGGTAAAGCCGGCCATTGTTCATCTTCACAAGTAAACGCGACATCTTGCTGAACGTTGACTTCTGACTTTGAATTTTGCTTGTGCCCTGAAAATTGCTCCATGTTGGAGTTACTCCGTCCGACAAAAAAAAATGACCAAGACGACGACAACAATAACAATATCAACATCTTTAAAAGCAGTAACAACAACAATAGTGTCGACGACAACCATGAAGACAACAACAACAACAGCAACAACAACAACAACAACAACAACAACAAGAAGAATATTTTTCAAAAACTGTAACAACAATGACAACAACATCGACGACTAAAACATCGACGACAACAACAACAACAATAACAATCTCAACGATAGTGACGACAAAGACAACGATAACAACGATAACGACAAAGACAACGTTGACAACGATAACGACAAAGACAACAATAACTATAATAACATCTTCACAAATAATAGCAACGACAACGACGACGACAACAACAACACCAACAATAACAACATCTTCAAAACTTGTGACAACAGCGACGACAACAACAACAACAACATCTTCAAAAAAAATAACAACAATAACAACGACGATGACGACAACAGCGGCGACGACACGACAACAGCAACATGAAGAAGAAGAAAACAAGCAAAGTTGTACGTTCAATCAAAGACTGGAACATATTATGAAAACAGCACCAAGCACGACCTCATTAGCCCGCCTACAAGCATCCCATCCTGTCTTGTTGTTCGTTGCTATGGGAAGAAGGTAAGGTGCTAAAACACCTCGCGGGATCCAAAGCCAATTAATCTAATTACCTGCTTGCTTTAATTATTGCTGATACTATAGTCCCCCTAGAGATGTGTGTATATGGAGGGTGTTTAAGAGAGATCTTTGCTACATTAATTAGTAGCAACTCGCTAGAGAATTTTCTTTCTTTTAGTGAAGGTCTATCGGTGCGGTACGTACTACTCTTGGCTGATTCTGCTTACTAAAGATCAGAGACGCAAAAGATCTTCCTGTGTGGATGTTCAAGAATATGGGCAGAAATCTCTATGATGTCTGTTCGTGTGTTTGTTTGTATGTCTGTTTGCTTGACTATGTGTCCTTATGTTTGTTTGTCTTCCTTCCTCAACACCCTCTGCATAATTTTCTTTCGCTACATATTATTACGAATCTGTCTCTTTCACCTGTCTCTATCCCCCTCTTTGCCCCCCCCCTCC
>NW_004797606.1:223215-224955 GCF_000002075.1 Aplysia californica
ATAATCATAATCATAATCATAATCATAATCATAATCATAATCATAATCATAATCATAATCATAATAATAGTGCGTTTTCCAGGGACCTAACGTCGGGTCACTGTCTGGATTCGAACGCACAATCTTACGGTTGCGAATCCGAGAGCCTAACGACTATAATAATATAGACCACCGACGTCACAGTAAGTGGGTGCTATAATGTTGTTTGCTCCTTCTTTCCTATCAAACATCTGTTTTTGTTGTTATCTCTTCTCTTTCTTTTATTTGTATGTTGCTCATTAAAAAAACAAAAAACCCTCTTATATTCGGAAGTTATTTTGACGTGTTCGTGCTGCATGTGCTGTAAAAAAAAACAACAACAAAAAACTTACTTAACTAAACTAAAATTGCTATGGCACAGCAAATCATCTACGGTAAGTCTCTCACATTCCAATACGATTCAGCTAGTACGCGTGGCATTCAATTATTTACAGAATTACTTTTATGACAGCAGTCATTAATTTTTCACCCGATGAAAAACGCAACAACAACAAAAATCGATTCCACCGAATGAAGAGACATACAGTACCCACATTAATGTGCCAAGCTCCAGTAGCATGCAGCTTTTAAAAAGTATCAACATCTTCTTTTTTCAATAGATGATGCCTAATAATATTATTGAGTACATCGCATAGTTCGAAAAAATTTTTCTCTTAAGACAGAGTGGAGAAAAGGCAAAAGTTTCCTTCCACTTTTTGTACAAAACAGCTAAATCAGGTTTAGTGCGAACTTTAGAAATAGAAGCAACACAACTTTTTGAAAATAGTTTTGTTAGGTTCACACTCTAGTAACATCAGAGACTTTACTTTGCTCCGTCTCTGGTACTATTATCCGCGTCGGATTGGGGGGGGGGGAGCAGATAGAAAGGTCTAGATTTATGAGTTTTGTCATTCTCTGGCTTGACTGATGCACAAACTGCGAGGTAATAATATCTTGAACACCAGCAAAACACGAGATAAATGAATTGATCTGAGAAACACACCATTAATATCGGTCATGCAACCCAAGAGCTGTCAAAGACTGGGCATAAACAGCATACAGATACTGAGAATGTAACAGCGAAAAAAAAAGAAGACAATTACCATACCTTAAAGAAACGAAATGAACCCCTATAAAACATCTAATACAACCAATCAGAGAATGATAACCCATCCCCACCCCCTTGGAAAAAAAGAAAGAAGACAGAAAGAAAGAAGGAAAGAAAAAAAAACAGAAAGAAAAACCAACTAAACTAAACACAAAGTGACAACAAAGAGACAAATGAACAACAAAACATTTAGAACAATACAAAAACCGACCAACTAGAAAAAGAAAAAGAAATGAAATGATTTTTTTTTTTTAATGATTAACCTTATGAGATACTACCAAAAAACAAAAACAAGTGCAAACAAACCATGTTCGTAGTGACAATGAAGCGTCTGCCGTTGAAACCAAACTTGACGTTCGGGAAGACGTCTGATGTGAGCTGCAGATTCCAGGCCTGGTCCACTGTGCCAACAAACGATAACTGCCGGCCGTAACTCTTGTACAGAAGAGTGGTAATTGCCAGCATGTCGTAGGCAGAGGTCTGAAGGAGACACAAAGTACAACGGAGTTTCTTTTCAAAACTGTCGAAGAGTACGTTTCCATTTGCCAAGACTACGTTCTTTGAATCGTGTGGGAATTTTAAAAGCACTCTTTCAGCTCGTATCCTCGATATAT
>NW_004797606.1:225313-226584 GCF_000002075.1 Aplysia californica
GTGTTTGTGGGTTTGTGTTTGTTTGTTTGTTTATATGTTTGTGCATTTGCGTGTGTTGACATGTGTGGTGTCTATGTATGTGGGAATGTTTTTGTTTTTGTGTGTGCATGTGATTGTGTATGTATGTGTATGTTATGTGTGTTTGAATGAGTGTGTATAATATGTGTATGTGTAGACCAGGCTGCATAAAAAGTGGTCTTGTGTTTGTGGAAGAATGGCTAGTACAGCAAGACTCAACATATTTTTTCTTTGATTATTTATAGTAAAAATTATTAGACGGGTCTGTTGTTCCCCTGGGCACCTGTTCGTAGAAATACCTTACGAAATTAATCAGTTTAAAACATGTTTAAACATCCGTGAGACGAATGCTTAAATAAGTGAGCTATTTGTAATGGTCGTATATAGCCTACCTATAAGAGCTGGAAGTTATTTCGGAAAGCAAATCGTGAACTATAAAGAACATACGGTAGCCTAACAGGGTCACACCGTTAAAAAAAAGCCAATCCGCCTTTACTCCCAAGGGCGTAATGAGAATCTCGGCTCTCGAGGAAATCGTACGCGGTTATTTTGAGCTTTGAAAACAGGACAAAAGTACAAAAAATAAAAACAAAAAAAACATAATAAAGCAAAAAACAAAACAAAACCAAAAGCCAAAACGACGGGCTCACTTTTTTTCTTTTAAATGTGGAAGGGGGGAGGTGTACTAAAGAACCCCAAATACAAAAACAAACAAACAAACAAACAAACAAACAAACAAACAAACAAATGGCCAGCATGTTAGAAAAGGTACAGAAGAGCCTAAAAGACAAAAATATGCAAACGAACTAAAAACAAATAAACAAGCAAAAGCCCCCAAAAAATGGCAAGAACCAATTAGGTAACCAACACCAGACTACCCGCTACAAGTTGATGTTACTATCCACATTTCCGTCTCTGCCAATTGCCTATAGATCTATTTACTACTCGGCGAACGGAAGAAAAAAGGATAACAAGGAACTTGCCGAAAGAAACAACATCGTAACCAGGGAAAACGACCCCTACCCCCATTCCATCCTCCCCCTCCCCTACATCTTTCCTTCCCCTCCCCCAACCCCCATCCGTCCCCCCGGCCCTCCCGATATTAGTGGCGTAGTTATGGAATCACCAAGTCGGGTATGCATAATCTAGTTGAAGCAGAACGTCCAACTAGAAAACGTATAGTGTACATTTCGCTAATTATTATGGTATTCGGCACGAATAAACTCTGGCTGCCTCGTGACATAATTCTCTTT
>NW_004797606.1:229005-230836 GCF_000002075.1 Aplysia californica
TCTCCCTTTTTGTCCACCCACTTCTCTCTCTCGCTCTCTCCCACCCTCTTTCTCCTTCCCCTTCTCTCTCTCTCTCTCTCTCTCTCTCTCTCTCTCTCTCTCTCTCTCTTTTTTTTTTTTCTCTCTCTCCCTCTCCCTCTCCCTTTCCCTCTAACTGCCGCAGACAAAATTGCATGCGTTCAACTCAAGAGCGGTGGAACGTTTGTTTACGCTCGTATCACTGGCCTTCACGCGCTAACACAAGGGTGCGCTCGAGTCTCGCGTGGAGCCGAGATAAGGCAATTGAAACATCTTGGTATACACGATCTTTGATCACCAATATGGTTATGGGATAGGATGGCCCATCGTACCATTCTGAGTATGTCCTGTGCCGTGCTGTACGAGGTGATGAGCACAGCTTGGAAGTCGACAGATGTCTCAAAGTATTGTAGAATGTTCTTCTGCAGCAGCTCCGTGTCTGCCGTGTTGCACAGCTGCACTTTGAGGAACAGTCTGGAGGCCATGTCCGCCATCACTCGCACTTGCTCCTCTGAAAAAGAGAATCAAAATGAGGTGTGGTATTTTTTTTAACAAATAAACAAAATGCTGATTGGAATGGTGGGATGTAAAAGAACCCACTCATTCGACGTCATGGGACGTCTGTCTTTCTCTTTATCTCTATCTCTTTATCTCTCTCTCTCTCTCTCTCTCTCTCTCTCTCTCTCTCTCTCTCTCTCTCACTCTCTCTCTCTCTCTCTCCCTCGTTACTATCTATCTCTTTCTCTTTATCTCTGTATAAATAAACTCAATCAAAAGAAGTTCTTACCAGTATGTTACAAATAAGATTCACTAGGTCTTACCAAAATCAAACTCATACAGGATCAAGAACTGCTTCCAAGCCTGCACTTGTATAACATCTAGGACGGTCTGTGCCTTTCTTCGGGCCAGTCCCAGCCAGGATTCGAACGGCAGCGCCCCGTGTAGAGCCACTGGCAGGCTTGTGGGGACCAGTCCCGTTGAGTTATCCTCTGTGATCACGTTCCCAAAGTAGCTCGTAAGGCAGCACCAGTAAAAGTCACTGTCCTCGAAGTTCTGGCCGTCAAGAGTATTGTTAAGATATGTTTCACAGATTTGTTCATTAGATGTTTATTTTTTGTTGGGTTTTTGTTGCGGTTGTTTGTTTTTGTTTTTTGTTGTTTTTTTTGTTGTTGTTGTTCTTTTCTCATTACGTTAGTGGACAACATTGTTTTAGTAAATTATGGTAAGAATAGAGAATTGTAATTTACTGACAACGTCAACATGGACATAGCAATTTCTAGCTAAAAAAAACAAATCAAAAATCAAAACATCCTTAAAAAACAAACAAACAAAAGCCCCGCCGTAAAGAGCAGCCAAAACAATTACAACAACCAAACAAAATTCGCATACAACCCAGGGGAAAAACATATTATGAATACAACATCAAAATATATCTTCAAAAGAAAAATAGGATCACCATCACGATCTTCACATCTCACTAGGCAAGCATCTAGTGTATCTAAATCATGAGTAAAATCTGAGAAAAATACAAGTACTTACGGCTTGTGTACAAGATACCAGAACCTTAGATGGAGACACAAGAGAATATCTATACCCCAAAAAGTTCAGAACGAGTGAAAAATACGTAGACAAATAGTAATATAGTCACAGGCTTTGTGATAGACTCTGATCTATCTATGCATCAGTCTACTTGTTGTTGTTGCTGTTGTTGTTTTGTTTTTTCTTCTTCTTCTTCTTCTTCTTCTTCTTCATCTTCTTCTTTCTTCTTCTTCTTCTTCTTCTTCTTCTTCTTCTTCTTCTTCTTCTTCTTCTT
>NW_004797606.1:232882-235571 GCF_000002075.1 Aplysia californica
ACTACTACTACTACTACTACTACTATTACTATTGCTGCTGCTGCTGCTACTGCTGCTGCTACGTGCACAAGCAAATATAGGCAAATATAGGCCAATACCATTACACTCAAATTATTTCTGTTTTATTTAAATTCCGTTCTTAGTCCTTTTGTGTCAGATTGGGGTCTTATGCACTCTTCCCATAATATTTGCATTCTCATGGTTCAGCCCGGTCATTAAACCCAAAGATTAAGTAATAAGGCGTTAGCAAATTATTTAATGAGCTATCAGTTTCTGTGACCAAGGATGAATTATAAATGATTTGTTCCTGATTGAAGCAAACAGAGGTTTGAGGTTGATTACGAATTGTTTGCTGAAGGCGAAATAGATCTATAATATCATGTGTAACGACGCTCTGGAAGCAGGCGCTCGTCCGCATATTGGGCATGTGAAGATATTTGTATCATTCTAAAGCTTGTTCATTTGTCTTGCTTTCGATGAAAAGATATTAATTCAATTGTGAATAGAAGTCAAGATATTTGCGATTGAAGGAGATGGAGGTCACCTGGTTTCAGAGGTAAAATTAGCGAGAAAAGGGCCGCCAAAGTTTGGTGGTGTGCAAAGCTTGAGAGTCAATGGATAGTGGAAATGTGCATGTTTTCTTTGTGCCCTTAACCAACTTTTAAAAAATAAGCATCCACTCAGAAATACGTAGGTGTGGAGCCAAAAAACAAACATTCGATAAAAATTGCCAAACCAGTGGATGAATGCCAGATTCTTCGATTTTATTAATTTGACAAACGCCTGATTTTACCATGATGGTTCACATATCTGTTTGAAGTGTGCTCTGAGGAAGATGCAGGCAGAGGGTTGGGGTGGGGGGGGGGGGGGGGGTGACGAGGTATGGATTCAAGGTTGCAAAACCTGCTATCGATTCGTACGTGTTCGTGATGTCCTGCCGCTTTGTGTCTGTTGTCTGAAGGATTCTTCGTTTTTATCTATTATGTTTGTGGTTCAATACAAAATAGACAATCTAGAATATGGAATGCAGGATGCATGGTAATGATGATGTCATCATCATCATCATCATCATCATCATCATCATCATCATCAGCATCATCATCATCATCATCATCATCCTCCTCCTCATCATCCTCATCCTCATCATCATCATCATCATCATCATCATCCTCATCATCATCCTCATCATCACCATCATCATCCTCATCCTCATCCTCATCCTCATCATCATCATCATCATCATCATCATCGTCGTCGTCGTCGTCGTCGTCGTCGTTAGTAACGTCGTAGAAAAATCAAAGTAAGAAAGGAGAGTATTGAGTAGTTTTCAGTCACCAATCATCATCATTAGCATCACTAGTGTAATCCTCAAAAGTATACAATCAAAAACAATGAAGGTCATTTATTTCCAAGCAAGCGCCGTAAAACCTCTACTAAATAATATAATAAACAATCTTTCGGTTGGTTTGTCGCTGAACAACCTAGCAATAACTAATACCTTTTACACCTGCTACTCATAAGTTACACCAATATTTGGAACGAAATCAGGACATGTGAAAACAGGAAATGCAGGGTGCATCCGCATGATATTCAATGTACATACTAAGGACCACGGTATACCCTATTTCTTATCTTGCGGCCTGTTCATCTAGCAAACTGCTGTGTTCTTTTTTAGCGAGAGGGAGGGAGAGAGAGAGAGAGAGAGAGAGAGAGAGAGAGAGAGAGAGAGAGAGAGAGAGGGAGGGAGAGAGAGAGAGAGAGAGAGAGAGAGCGAGGGGGGAGGGAGAGAGAGAAAGAGAGAAAGATATATTTTTATGTATATACAACTATGTATATATATAGTGTAAAGCACATAGAGCCTGCTGTTGAGCGGGGATATGCCTCATACAAATGCTATTTATTATTATTTATTATTATTATTATTATTAGAGAGAGAGAGAGAGAGGGATACTCCCTATGTCAAGAATTTCTCCGTAATATATAGTATTGTCATCTTGTACGGATTTTTCACAGGATGAAAGTCTTAAAGGATACATCTTTAAAGGGTTAAACTTTTGGAAAATAAAAATAAACCGGTGTCAACATTTTGATAAGGACCTCGAGTTCCAAAACATGTGGGATTACTGACTCGGTGCATAGTGGTATCAAGGAAAACATGTTTAATATTGAAATGCTGAAGATTATATGGTGCTAATGGGGCTGGCGGGGTAGCCCTTCGCAACTGCAGTGAAGTCCATTAAATTGCAGTAACGTGACTATCAGTGCAGACACGAGCGTATGCAGATCTATAAAAATAATCCCATTCTACCAGCTCTGTGCGGAGCATGGTGATACCGTACTTTTATGGATCCCCACAAAGCCATTAATTACGTTCGATCCTCGGGCTATGTGAGCTCCAGAAATTGCGCTTGTTCTTGATACTGGGGAAATGATGAAGTCTCGACGCCAGATCAGGTGAAATGTTGGGCAATTGTAGCTGACAATTCGGCAGAAAGTACTCACTGATATGTCATTTTATGGCAAAATAGCTGCCGAAAAAAATAAAGAGTCAGAAACAGCTGAAATTAAAGATACGTATCAACACGACAACAAACAAAAAAGAAGACGAAGATATCTGGGGATTGTTTTGAGAATGCCAGAGACAAGATTTTCATAACAGACATGGTACTGGAGACCAAAGGGTAAAGAG
>NW_004797606.1:237935-252133 GCF_000002075.1 Aplysia californica
ATAACGATTGCAATAGTAATAATGATAATCATTAATGATTATAATAATAGTTATTATTATAATATTTATAACTATAATTATAATAACAAAATTGTAATTTACCATTGTTATTCATTTTGTATTAACAACAAAAACGTTTGCACGTAAATAGCCTTGGTATGGCGCAGATCCCCGCTCAGCAGCAATGTCTTTGCACTTTACAATCTATAATATTACTTCCCAAGAAGACCCTAGAAAACCAAAAAATATTCTCAGTTTCCCTCTATGCATTGTGCGTATAATGTGAGAGGAGGTGAGAACAGCAAAGAAAAAATTATAAAAGAGACAATGCACTAATTAAAAGTATATAGATCTAGATCTAGAGATAATACCATTTCTTGTACAAAACGTCGTTCATTTCGAAAGAAGTACAAAGTCACCTGCTTTCTAAAGAATCACAGAATTATTCTGATTTTTTTTTACGGAAGCAGTACAGTAAATAATGATAGTTCGATTGCAAATCTTGATAAACGAAAGCGGATATCAATAGTCTTCGTCTTGTTATAATCTCTCCATTCGGGGCTTAAGGCAGCAAGCTGGCAGTGGCACATGAAGAATTCATTAGTAGTTATCAAACATTCATAGCAACTGGTAAGAAAAACATCTAACTAGATCCTGTATTGATTGCCTAAAGTAATGTTTCTCTGCAGGGGTTCCGAGCTAGTCTAATGACGCTTTCCTTACTAGACAACTACACGAATTTCTCGTTAGAAGCTCTTACGAGAAAGTTTAGAGTTTTGCTGTGCGACTGCAAGAGAGAGAGAGAGAGAGAGAGAGAGAGAGAGAGAGAGAGAGAGAGAGAGACAGAGACAGAGACAGAGACAGAGACAGAGACAGAGACAGAGACAGAGACAGAAAGAGAGACAGAGAGACAGAGAGACAGAGACAGAGAGACAGAGAGACAGAGAGAGAGAGACAGAGACACAGAGAGAGAATACATCGTTTATCAGATATGATATTTTAAACATAGCAGTTTTTAGCAGTTTATATTATACAGGGTGATTCAAAAAGAATACGCCAAAATCATCACGCGATATTTTAAAAACGGAAAACAATAGAAAACTCTAGCTTGGACTCATGTGTTGTACACACCTTCGAGTTTTTATTTAATGTTTTTTCAATTGCTCAATGCGGTCACCACCGGCAGCACAGACAACACCAAGCCACATGAGAACTTCTCACAAACGCGCCTCATGATGTCTCGGTCCACTGTGTTGATTGTTGTTTTTATTTGATCTTTTACGTCATCGATTTTTTCTGGAAGTGGTGGAACATAAACTTTGTATTTAACATACCCCCATAAGAACTGGTTATTCACTTCACTGCAAGCAAATTCAAATGACTTCATTTTTCAAGAAGATGGAGCACCGCCTCATTAGCATGTCGAGGTTCGAGCTTATCTGAATGAAAAAGTGCCTCAGCGGTGGATTGGTGGGAGAGATGCTAAAAACCTCGCTCTCTGCGCTTTGTCTGTCAGATCCCCGGACCTCACTGTGAATGACTATTTCTTGTGGGGTTATGTTAAAAACAAAGCTTAATATGTTCCACTACTTCCAGCAAATATCCATGACATGAAAGATTGAAAAACAGCTACGATCAACACGGTGGACCGAAACATCCTGGCGCGCGTTTGGAAGGAATTCTTATATTGGCTTGATGCTGTCCGTGCTGCCGGTGATAGCCATATTGAGCCTTTGTAAAACATAAAATAAAAACTTTAAGATATATGTTCAACACATGTATCCAGGCTAGTGTTTACTGTTGTTTTCCATTTTTTTAAACATCGCTTGATGATTTTTGGGGGTATTCTTCTTTAATTTGTTAGTCACCCTGTGTGAAGTTGGTCGTGAGCATAACTGTTACGAACTGGTAACTTTGATTTGTCTTGTAAGTGTTCCTGCACATATATACCTGTAGTAGGTCTACAGAGAGTGGCACAGTGATTCTTGTAAACTTCTCAAGCCCTTACTCTCTTCAAAACTAAATAATATACAGAAGAAAAAAAGAAAAACAACAACAACACCAAAACACAAAACAAAACAAAAACCACGGTTCATTACAACGGTCTTAGTCCAATGATAGTAAGTGATATACGCTAACAACCGATTTAAGACGACATAATTAATTTATTTTCCGACATTGCTCTTTATAGAACTAATTAGTATCCATTCTGGTGTACCCATTCCAAAAGCTACCTTTTACCATATAAAGAACTGCACTGAAAAAAAAATTATAATTGATGATGACTATTTCGTTCTCCAAAGGTTGAACCAATGAACCTTTTCCTAGGCCCAATAATGATCATTTTGCTTCATTCTGTGATTTCGCGTAGCTGTATAAAAATTGTGTTGTGCATCCTGTTGGAAATACCCTCACTACGTGAGTCGGGTGCCATACCCTGAATTTATAACAGGTTTCCACTTGATACAAATTGTAGGAAGGGTTAAATGTTAATAAAGTGTTTAAAAGAATCTTATGGTAAGCATAACGGTCATTTGTTCACTTTCGTATGTCTGCGTTTGAAAAATTCTAGCCCATTTATCCAGTAATTAAAAACGATGTTATGTGTTTGTTGTTTTTTGTTGTTGTTTTTTTTTATTTGGACCCTATATTAGACACCGCTCTTTGGTTGCACACACAAGATTACTACAAAAAATGATTTACAGTAACCTGGCCTACAAAATGCTCATTTTGAGACAGGGACACTACCTTGCCCCTACATTTCAGTGCTCGCTCATAGATTTCTCCCAAGACCGCCCAGACATCTCCACGTGAGTCTCGAAAAGTGCCCACCCGTCTGTTGGACTTTTGTTTCATAGGCGTGCGTTAAAGTTAAAGTTGGGTATTGATGAAAATAGGTCAACTTTTTTACGTCTTAGATGAATGCGTAAATCCCCTATCATTTTTTTTTTTTTTTTGCCTGCTTTTAGTTAACATGAAAGAAACTGTGTTGGAACCTTAATTCCCAGTGATCTTCATTAGTGGGTTTTAGATTCAGTTAATCATCTTAATTTAAGACCCGCTTGCAAAGACCTGGGAAGATTAAAGAGAGCGATTTATTTTTATCACGTTTTAACCGGGGAAAAATGAAAGTAAACAAGCTACACTAGCTTTCAATCTGCAATTTCTTTATAATAATATTACAGCTGAACCTGTTCTAACGGCCATCTGCTTAAGACTAACCACCTGTACAAATGGCCCCTTTCCAATTCCTCCCTAGTGTATTTGTTTCACGTTATAATGACTTTATGCAAGACAGCTATCCGTCTAAGATGGCCCCTTTTCCCCCTGACAATAGTAGGTGGCCATTTTAGACTGTTTCAGCTGTAATTTGCGAGTGGCAAGTTACCAGCCTTTTCTAGTGTTCAGCTTTTGTGTGTTGGAGCATTTACTTGTTGGGGGTTTTATGTGGTTTCCTTTGATTTGGAATAAGGACAGTGGTGGGGGGTGGAGGTAGTTTATACTGACATACATTGTGCGTATATTTTTTAAACATATATATTATATATACATATATATATATATATATATATATATAAATATATATATATATATATATATATATATATATATATATATATATATATATATATATATATTATAGTATGTTATTTCATATCTTTTAGATCTGTGTGTGTTATTGTTGTTAAGCCACAAATTTGTTGCAAGTGCTGTAAAACTCTTACTAAAACCTTTTAGTGGTTTTACGGCGCTCGCAACTGCTTAAGGTCACATTATGAGCGCCAGAAGGTTAGAGGTGTTACAAAAGAGTAACAAACATAAAAAAAGAAGAAGGAGAGATAAGGACGTTAGATGTTTGATAGGAAAGAAGAAGCAAACAACACCAGAGCACCCGCCAACCACCCACTTACTTAAACTAAAAAGTCACTAATAGTTCGCTTTTTATAATGAAACGTGTTTGTTTTGGGTTTATTTTTTCAGTTGACCTGAAACAAGAAATCATAATTATATGCATAGAAACACAAGCTAGAAAAAACATCATAGACAATATTAATCTAACGGGGAATGTTCGGCTAATGGGGCATTTCCCACAAGCCCCATGACTTTCTGCATGGTAACGTATATAGAGCGCAAATTAGATCTCAAATAAACACATTTCAATTTCCTGATAGTAGAGATTGACCAGAACAATAGTTGCTAAAATACAAACCCAGAAACAAAATGTCCCACTACAGGGAATAAGTACAATGTGGACACAGCGCTGATCCCTTGTTTACTAAATTAATTATGTTTTAACTGTTCCAAAACAACCTGCAGTTGATGGAAATTATTGATGTTTTGCTGAGCTACAAAATAATATCCCTCTAGAGAGGACCTGTACAATGAAGTCACTGTGCTGATCCTTTGTTTACTTAAAGTATGTCCCGGCTGTTCGAAATGGCCTGCAATTGATGAAAATCGCGATGTCTGGCAGCGCTTCACATTTGAATAAAAACCAAAACGCGTCAAAGCCAGTAGGCTGATGAGTCAAACCATATTAATTGGACACTCTAAAAGTGCTACTAATTATTTTACAAGTATGATGACAGTGATCCAGACGTCTAAGATACCCCACGACACGGCTATGAACATACAATATTCATACGTCTCTCGGCATTTAATGTAGTAATGATCAACTGGAGAATTTTGTGCCTTGTTTTTTCACACCTCAACGTGTGACCACAAGGAAAGTGCACCACTAGAAAATGCCCGTTATTTGTCTCATTATCAGAATAGTCCACGGGCTGCTATTATTGTTATAATAGTTGATGAATTTGTTGTTGTTGTTGTTGTTGTTGTTATTGCTGCTGTAGTTGTTCTTGTTGTTGTTGTAATTGTTGTATTTGTTGTTATTGTTGTTATTGTTGCAATTGTTGTTGAAGTAGTTTTTGTTGTTGTTGTTGTTGCCGTCGTCGTCGTCGTCACCGATGTTGTTGTTGTTGTTGTTGTTGTTGTTGTTGTTTTTGTTGTTGTTGTTGTTGCTGTTGTTGTTGCAATTTCACGTTTTCTGCTTCCTATCAGGTCTCAGTGTTGAGATGAGCCATTCCAGAAGAGGTGAAGAAACAATTCGAATCCCTCTCGTTTTCAAACTAGGAAGTGTGGGCGGTTGGCGGGTGCTCTGGTGTGGTTTGCTCCTTCTTTCTTATCAAATATCTATCGTCCTTACCTCCCCTTTTTTTCGTGTTTGGTACTCTCTTGTAACACCTCTAATCTTCCGTACGTAAATGGCCATCTTGTGTTGCACGTGACGTAAAATTCTAAGAATAAAAAACGCAGGAATTACGTTGTAACAGGGTAACAGGCCAAGTGCATAACCTGCTGCGCCGCAGTTTGGTGGGGGCGGGGGGGGGCATAAACGGTCGAAAATGCAATGTCTATGATGAAGCAAGTCATTAATGAATATGACGGCAGGGCGAAATAAGTTCACGGTAGACAGTCACTGAGGGGGAAAAAGGACCAGGAAATAACATCTGCAATTGAATCAACATTAGGCAGTGGAAATATTGATTTCGCCGATAAAAATATAAAGCAAAAGAGGCGAAGGTTACGAAAAATAACTTGTTTACAGAACTTGAACGGACGGGTGGCAGGAATCGACTAGGATAACACAGGGTAATACTCAAATAGCACATGTACATTATGTTTCTAACCCGTGCAATGCACCAAAAAGTCCATTTGGGAAGGCAGACCAAACTATGGAACACAGTCCCCAGCTGGGCAGGACACACTCTCACACACACACACACACACACACACACACACACACACACACACACACACACACACACAGCCCTAAGACAGGAAACATGGCCAATCTCATTAACTCTTTAAGGATGTATCGGACACAATATTATGTCCTGCCAGCAGCAGACTAAAGGCAATGTTGCTGGGCGTTTCGGACTATTATACACAAATCAGAAATGTGAATTTGTGTGTTTCATAACAAATATGATCTTGAATTCCTTTAAAGCTTCAGAAAAGGAAAACAATAGTCGAAAAATGTGCTTGAATAATGAGTTTATGAGGAAAAAAGCACGTCTTCAAGTTTTGCCGATAAATGACCAGAATGCGCGTCAACAACGAGTTAACGTGACAAGAGAAGCTATACGGGTCAACAGAAGAACTTTGCAAGGTGGGTGTTATACTTTGTTTTTACGCAAAACTGTTACGTATAAAGGCATGAGGAACATCTATCAGATCGAATTGTAGGGAAGACATAATATTGTGCGTGCGTTTAAGTTGCAGGTGAAGATAAGATAAGATAAGATAAGATAGACTTAATTATTCCAAGAGGACAATTTTGGGTGAATCTACTACAACATCAACATACAAAGATCCAGTGCCAACATAGAAACACGCTCATAACAATTTTGTCCCAATGCTACATAATATACTACAGAGATATCGAAGTCACTCACACGAGGGTACCCAAAAAATTGTCGTTTGTCTGTGGGAATAAACTCTCTCTCCCTCTCACTCTCACTGTCTCTCTCTCTCTTTTTTTTTTAGTTTTTGTAAAGTGTTTTACGGCGCTCGCAACTGCATAAGGTCTTATGAGCGCGCGGGACACACCTAATATTTTCAGTTGGTAGGAAATTTTGAATTTTGCCCGGGTAGCGGCCGAAGCCTACTCTTATCGATTTTACACCATCAAGGGATCTTTAACGTGCGCAACTTGCATACGGGCCCTCCGAGATTTTTCGCCATTGTCCGAGAAGGCTAGGTGTAGATCTTTCCTACCAGAAGATCAGGGGTGCGGCTGAAAGACAGCAGTAAGAAGAAGCGAAGGAGTAGCAGTAGGAAGGCTGCAGAAAGAATCAGGAGCCCAGAGGAAGGGGCAAAGGAGGTGAGGGTGTGGGGGCAGAAAGAGGAGATGAAAGCAGACGACAGAACATTGCCAGAGAGCAGGAAATGATGTGAAAGGAGACAAATTTAGAGAAGAAAATTGTTCGGTCGCTACCCGGATTCGAAACCCGGGACCTTTGAATGAGAGGCCAACACCTTAACCTCTAGGCCACGAGAGCCCCCCCCCCCCCCCCTCTCTCCCTCTCTCTCTCTCTCTCTCTCTCTCTCTCTCTCTCTCTCTCTCTCTCTCTCTCTCTCTCTCTCTCTCTCTCTCTCTCTCTCCACACAGGCTCTGTCTCTTATATACACTAGGGCACGCACATTGAGCATAATAACCCGCAAAAAAAATTTTTTTAGATCATTCTGTATCCTGTTTGCCTTAGATATTTTTATCTTTATTCTTACAAAAGAGGGGATAAAAGAGATTACACATGTCTCTGTTTTTTAAAGTAGGCTTAGGTATTGTATTGCTTCAAGCAGATCTTCTATAGTACACTTCATGACAGGGTGTTCATTATCATTACTTATTGTTGTGTATTTCTATTTATGAAGACAAACCTTGGAACAGATGGTATCATCATTCTTAAATTTACAGTTGGCTATTTCTACATCTCTCTGAATGATGTTTTATAGAGAGGGGGTGTCTTTTGTTAATAATTGTTACTGCAGCACTCCAATAGCTGATGTCGAAAGAAATCACAGTTTCTAATATGGATGTGTAAATTAATGTGTTTTTAAGATGATACCGTGAATTTGAATTTTATGTGATTTATCTATTCCCACAAAATACATTTGTTGGGTTAGATTATTAGAAAAGCTTATACACGCGCTCAAATTTATATAATCTGTCATCTACAATTGCTAATGGAAGGACATCACACTGTCTAAGCCCGGATTGTTTTATTATTTCTATGGTTTAGAAACACTCATCAATACTTGGTAATTATTTTGTCACTGCTGTGCAAACATGTCTACTTCTTCGTTGTATGTTGAAACTGACGATTATATTTTAAAAAATCCCAGAGTCGCCAGCAAAAAGTATCAATTTTGTTCCAGTATGGTGTACATGGTAGTCATCTGAATACTGTGTGTACAAAGTTGGTGGCAGTAAACATTCCTGAGAAGTACCAGTATTTGGTTCACAAACAGTGGAGTTTGTGCTGTTCATCTTGACGTACTGTTTCGTATGTTTAAAAGTCCAAAATCCAACCAACTAGGTTCTTATCAACAGTGAGGGACATAATGGGGCGCGGAGTAGTGTTGAAAACGATGAAAAATCAATATACTGTACACGCATGTGTGTTTGTGGTCTCTCAAGGTGTTGAAGAGTGTTGTTCACAAACAAGAAAATGGCTTCTTCTACGCTTTGTTTGGCCTTGTGGGCAAACTGAGCGGGGCCATGCTGGTGGCCTTTTTTTGTTTCAAACAACTTTTTCAAACCGTCTCTTGACAATGGATGTGAAGGTTCATGTATATCTATTATATATTTTTGCATCTTGGAAACACATGCACATGTGTCACTTTTCCCACAAAACTACGACAGCTACAGAGTTGAAAGTTAGCATGTACCTGCAAAAAGATTAATAGGTCCCCATAAAGGAGCCCGATTTTTTATTTATTCATTTCCTGAATTTATACAAATATATTTTACAAAAAAGTTCCCGTCCTTCTTTGACCTTTGTGGTTATTTCACTGAGAAACGAAACAAATCTGCGTGGTTGTTCTTCACATCGAAAGTGCCGGAAATGATATTTCGCGAGGCGCATTTTGTTTTGAGAGTATAGATCTAGACTTTCTAATTTTTTGTATCTCTCATGATTTATTGCTCCGTTCCAGTAGAGTGTTTAATATGGTAGGCCAATGACTTTCATTTGATGTTAATGCACCGATCATTCCTTTCACGGAAAGGGGGTCCAGCCTATATATCATATCAAATGTTTTCCCACTGTGTTCCACGGAGAGACGTATTATTTTATTTTGTCAGTGGCGTTGAAACGAGAATTCGGTCCTCACGGAATGAAAATAACTGAGCAAAAGAGAGAGAGGGGGGAGGGGATGAGGGGTGGGGGGGGGGAGAGAGACAGGGACAGAGAGACAGAGACAGAGGGGGAGACAAACGAACTGAGAAGCGGGAGGGGGGGGGGGTATTTTTTATTGCTTTTTTCTTCTTTTGTTTTGGTTGTTTGTTTTTTTAGTTGTTGTTTGTGGGGGTGGTTGGGGGGGGGGGGGGGGTAGGGGGACCAATTTAGCAAATCAGATATAATTTTCTGTAGCAGTTAATTGTTACTTTGTTGGTGTGTAATGTTGGGTTTTTTTCTTTCCTTTTACATTGCTGTGAACATTTAAGATCATGATGAATATTTTATTAATTGTCTCGCAAAAATATTCAGCTGTTAATATTGTCATAATGGCAGGCGAAACTTGGTCTGTGATGGCTTGTTATTAAAAATTGATGTAGTTTAAAGTGGTGCTACTTTTTCTTCCCCCTTTGTTTGGGTTTGTCTGTCTGTTTAGCTTTAACGAGCGCATTCACGTGCATGTGTTTGTTTGTTTATGTGTGTGTGTATGTGTGTGTGTGTGTGTGTGTGTGTGTGTGTGTGTGTGTGTGTGTGTGTGTGTGTATGTGTGTGTGTGGTAAGGGGGGTTGCGTGTGAACGTGTCGTGTGTGAAAGGATGGTCGAATAGCGTTTTCTTTGTTTGTTTGTTTTTAATACTTTCCCAGCAATCAGAAAATCAATGGGGTGTTCCTCGTTGTTCATAATTCATTTAATGCTTTATTCATCTTGGAAGGCACATTGCAAGGCATTAAACCTCTAAGTCCATACAACTGAAGAACGCTCAGGTGAGCATGGCGAAGGACGATCCCCAGGGAGGACAAAAATAGCGAGGTTAAAATGTCGATGTCCTGAAAAGAATTTTTGAAAACAATTCCGGTAAATTTCAAATCAGCGAAGTTGAGTGCCTTCGGGTATAATGTGTGTTCTTTACTGTGACTGATTTATTTTTTTTTAGCTCGGAACAGGGAACGTCTAGAGGGATAAATTATTGAATAGTTCACCTGATAAAATCACGATACTTTCGAGCTATAGATCTAGATTTAGATGGTCGTGTCAGAGGCAGTACGCGATGTGTTCGTTCATGAATCTGTTCGCTTGTGTGTACATTTACGTACTAACAAAGAGTGGCCAGCAAGGTCCACCTAAAATGTCAGATTGTGTGATGGACCGTGTGCTCGTCTCATTCTCTACGTAAACAATTGAAAAAATAGCACCTGGGATTTTCAAAAAATGTAATTGCGATTCCTCTTTATCCGTTTCAGTTTCTTTCTCCAAATTTCAGATTGAAAACAGTTATTGAGAGATTTAGTCATGACCTGCTTTTCATTTCATTTTATAACTGGCTTTATTGTAAATAATCTTATTCCAGTGAAAGAAAAGTTGTTCCCGCATCCGATCCGGACATTGGGGATCGCCTTGCTAGTGAGACAACTTCCTGGGCCTTCGACATAATATTGTGGTAGGGTGGCCAGTTCCTTTCCACGCCGCCTTTACTTCCCCAACTAGAAGTCAGGTACCCATTACTGCTGGGTGGGCAGGAGGGGGCGAACAAAATCCGTGTCCGAACCGAGGCTCGAACCGGGACTTTCCGCTTCGGAGACGAGCGCACTAACTGCTCCGCCAAGGCACCCTCCTTATTCCAGTACACTTTTTGGAAGTAATCAGTTGCTTGGTATCCTTTTCTCGTCTTATTTTTTCTTCTGTTTTACAATTAAAGTCGGAAGCGTGTCGCAGAAACATGTACGAGGTTGCATTCTGATCTCTAACTTTCTTCAAAAGGCTTCCTAATTTTTTACGCATAGACTGTGTACTTTTTTTACAAATTTCAACGCAAATCTTGACGTTTCCTGTGCCATCACCGACACGATTAATTTAGATCATATAAGAGGTAGTGTACTTTGGGGGCAACCGGGCTGAGAGGGCCACAACATCCGAGCAGAAAGACCGATATACTCGATTAAAAAAATTTCCCCACTCGGGAATCGAACTCTGGTCTACTACATGCGATGGTGAAGTGCTTGGCCGCTACACCCCAGACCGGTGCACAAGGACTGAGTTTCACAACAAATGTATTTGAATGATCGGAGATCCAGTCCCCAGCTCTGTTGGAAGAAATAATGTTGAGTGCTTGGGATAGCGACATCAATTATTATCCTACTCCGCTCACCCAAATTAATATTACATTAATTTAACAACCGGCAAATGATGCAAAAATGTAATATAACTTACAGCGTCCAAGAGCCTGGTATTAGGAAATGACATGATAAACTGAAAGTGCAATTAGGATACTGGTCGATGAAGTTCTTGTGAAATCAAGGGAACCGTAGGAAGGAAGGTAAGAATACATATCAACTGTTCGTTTAATGATTGAAAAAGATGAGACATTCTTTTTTTTCTTTTTTTTTTCCTTTTTATACCCAAGAACGTGGACTTCTCTTTTCTTTTTTTCTTTTTCTTTTCCTTTTTTTTTTTTTCTTCTGTTTAGGTTTTATTCTTGTTGTTGCTGTTGTTTTGTTTTGTTTTTGTTTTTGTGTGCAGTTGGGTTGTTGTTGTTTTTTCAGTGATCCACCTTTACGTAACCATTCATCTCATTTATCGGTATCGCCAAGTTTCTATCCCATAAACAACCGGAGAATTAAGTTATTTGAATACCGTTCTGTATTTTGCATCAACATGTCAGCAGGTCAAATCCAGTGGCGGTAGGATCGTTGACAAAACACAAAAGTTGAACAAAGTTCGAACTTGAGGGCTTTGGGGGGGGGTCGCCTTGGGATGGCGACTTGGCCGGGGCCATAAAGGTTCTGTCCTCGTAACAAGACAGTTTGTTTAATAGGAGAGAAAACGTTGTTATAGGGGAAAAAAACGAGTACCTTGCACGCATCACAAGCGCTCAGAAACTTAGAAACTAGAATGAGATCAGAAGATAAACTAGACAATGGCGCCAAATACCTCTCCGCTAAACCTGTAACAACAATCCATAAATACATTTGAAACAGTCACTGGTGGCAGTGTCTTATGGAATACAATCGACCTCGCTGTGGGCATAGTAGAACACAATGATACTAGGGTTAACCTCAGGGTATGGCGATGTTAGAGACGCACAACTTAGTGCTGAGACCATCCTCGAGCAGCAGTTGTAAATAGGGAATTTGATATTACCTTGCTCTCTTGAATACGAAGACGTTTTCTAAGATTGCCTCTTTCGCAGAAGCAAAACAGGAGCTTTATTGCTTTAAATATCGGCAAAGGTTGCAAGTACCATCCTCAGGAAGCAGTTTATAATCTTTTATAGACCTTTTTTTTTTCTTTTTTTTTTTTTGGGGGGGGGGTTGATGTTAATTCAAATAATCAACTTGAATCAAATCCTGGACTTAACATTGTCATGGCCAACGCTCTTTTCTCTTTATAGTTGAGTGCGCGCTTAACTTTTTTTCTTCCTTGACCTTCATGACGTTTTTTTTTAAAGTCAAATGATGCGCTTCAAGGTGGACCTCGATAACGTCAGAGTGCGCTCATGGCGCTCATATGAGCTTAATATGCAGTTGCGAGCGCTCTAAACCTCTACTAAAGCAACAGAGTGAGCTCTCTAAGATATTTTGAAACATGTCTGTGGTTTAAAATATCACGATCTCAAATACGCTTCTGGCGCCCTGTTAACTCCGTTGGTATCATAACGGACTACGGAGTGGACGGCCCCCGTTCGAATCCCAGACAGGGTGTTCCTGAACTGTGGTCGTTTCGTGGAGTTTTAAGGCTCTCAGCCCATTTGTTTCAGCACTATCGGAGACAGACGTTAAAAATCTACTGGTACATTAATACTTACTGCAAAAATAGTCCTTATCCCTCTTGAGTAACCCTGCCTCGACAGATCACAAGAGCGAACTCTGAGTTCCTATTGTTTATCCCTCAAAAGAGTACGGCTGAGAAACAATGCATCATCAAAACAGACAGAATCTTTATAGGTAAAAGCTTCTACAACAGTTCATGAGATCGTAACTATTTGATTGCCTTTCAGTAAGCTGTGACCATGATATCCTATCAGCCTTTTACAGGCCAAAATGAAACTAACTCAGCAACGCACTCGTGTAATATGCAACATCAACATGAAGAAGGCACAGCAAGAGAAATATTCAGATTAAGAAAAAAAAACCCACTAAATGTATACCATTCTTCAATTTGGGAAGAAAAAAAAACAGAGCTTGTTACCTTAAACATGAGAATGCTTTTTTCACGAATTGGTTTCCGTTAAACATAGATCATCATTCTGATTTGATTCATGGACTGCTGTGTTTTTCGTTACACGACAGTAGAGTGGACTCACTGCTGCTGCTGCTGTCGGGGATATGATGGAAATTCACTCTTTCCCGCCGCTGCATGCTATGTGTTGTTTGTTTTGTTTTGTTCTGCTTTGGGGGTTTTATTCTTTGCGCTCGTTTTTCAATTTATCAACTGACGAGTACAAGTTGAGCCAGGCAGCAAGTTCCCTCTTGCGACCTCGTAAAAATTCGTGACCCGTGAAATTCGCACATGTGCACTGGAGCCCTTTTAAAGACCAACTTGGTTAATTCTTAGAGATAAAGAAGGCCAAGGACACATACAGTTGTTTTCTCTGTTTAAAAAATTCACACCTCAGTCTAAACTGGTGGGGGGGGGGGCGGAAGGGACGATCAAAACTACGCTTTTGACATCATACAATGACTGCCGTTGCATAGCCGCGTTGTGGGCCTCCGTTTTGGTAGTCGCTCAATATTTATCGGGAACACACTATGACATCACATCATTATTGAAATTATCCTTGTGACTTGGTGATCGAAAACATACTATGTCACCATGTCGGCCTTAAAGATCGGGCGAAGGAAAGGCTCAAGATATGTCCAAATCAAAAGTCCGAGACCATAGTATAGAGAGCGTTTTTCACACAAAACACGTCCCTCTCTGTGAAACGTATTATTAACACACCTACAGGAGTCTGCTACTTTATTTTAAAAATCAAACTAGTGCTAAGAACGCATTTATTATTTCTGGCCACTGACTTTTTTTAAAATGTAGATGTTTTCACGTCCCCTCGACACGATTGCAGATCTTTTAGGAGGAAGGCCAACCCAGTCTGAGAGGTATACAATATTCCAGTTGAGCTACAGAGATATTCTATAAAAAATTTCCCCATCTGAGAATCTAACTGGGGTCTCCTGCATGTGAATGTGGAGCGCCAAACCGCTGCACCATTGACGTCAATGAGAGAGAAAGAGAGAGAGA
>NW_004797606.1:253489-255027 GCF_000002075.1 Aplysia californica
GGGGGGCGGGCCGTATGTCGTCTTACAAAGAATACGAGCTGAGGTAAATAATTTCAAAAGATTCTGTATTTGAGAAACGGAACAAAATATTGTCTTCATCGTCTGGGACAACTTTTCTAAGCGAGCAAATAGAGGGGAACACGTTTTGCGGGGGATTGGCGTGTCGTTCCAAATATCAAACATTATGCTAACAGCTAGTCAGAACAACACTCAGGTCAAGGATTGGGGGTGTATTTTTTTTTTCAGTTGAAACATGTTGCTAACATAATTTCCCCTTCCACTTAAAATTTAATGTTCCTAACTTGGATCAATCCAATGTAAATTAGCGTAGCAAAATACGTGTACCGGGTATTGCTTTCGTTGTTAGCAGTTCCTCAAATTCATATTTTTGGAAGGATGTGGGGCACTCATAATATATGCCCGTATGCAGTTGCGACAGCTGTAAAACTCTTTAACTCAAACTCATCAAATTCATGTTAATGGAACAGATGACTATTTTTATGTGACAATACGGTATCTCAAAATCTTAAGGTTCTATCTGTTTAATGCCTAGTTTTGAGAAATTTTACGTGGAAAATTTTAAGTTTCAGAACATGTTAAGCGTTTTCGAAAGCAATTTTTTAAATATCTCGATAACGACTCTAAATAATCTTACAATTTTTGATAGAGCAGATAAAACAGTTCATTTTTTTACCTTATGGTCTTGGTAACTCAAAACGGCCAAAAATGTCGTATAGAACTTCGTAATTCTAAGGTAGTGAACAGTCAACACCATATTCTATCAAAAAGGGGTTCTTGACAGTTTTATGGTAATAAAATTATTATCGCTAACTGTCTCTCTGATAGAGATTGTTTTGCATTATATGTACTTTACACCTACCATTTGCATATATAAATTATAGCGTCAGTGTTGAAGCGCTTTAGCGCTCCTTCGCCTCACGTTGTAGACACGAGTTCAATTCCCGAGTGGGGAGAATTTTTGTTAGCATTTCGGTCTTTCTGCTAGGATGTCGTATCTCTCTCAGCCCGGGTTGGCCCTGACAGGCAGGATTGCAGCCCGCCCGCTTAATAATTCTAATTTTAGTTATATCCATTAGGACGTAAAAAACGACATTAATACTTTTAAAATAATAAGTACACCACTTAACTTAGGGCAGCCAACGGGCTTTTTTTAAAATATAGACATCTTCACCGTCAACTGTTGAGACAAATCAAGACGTCGTATCTCAAGGATTGATCTAGTGATCATAGAGTAATACTTGCTGCAGTTACAGTTATTGTACGCCTTAAGTCTTTTCCTCGTTAATTTCCTAATTTTAGCATGATTTAACTAACCTGATTAATTTCACTAACTTCTCTAGGCTGGCCATGTCATAAGAATGCCTGATTTAAGAACCTCAAAGGCAGTAAGCCTATTCTATTCTGAACGTTCCTCAGAGAAGCGTAAGGTTAGCGCACCAAAAAAGCGCTACAAATACACCCTGTAAATGCCTCTGAATGGATTCAATATAAATCCTTCAAGGTAATAATAATAATAA
>NW_004797606.1:257046-260464 GCF_000002075.1 Aplysia californica
AATAATGATAATAATGATAATAATAACAATAACAGTAACACCAACACCAGAAACAACAGCAACAATTCTTTCAACAACAGAACTGACCATATCTTTAGTGAGCCTACCTGTATAACAGAAATCGAAAAGGCCACCCGTCTATCAATTAAAAGCAAAGAACCATTAGCAGCACTTATTCTCCTTCGAACTGTCGGTTGCCATTATTTTCAACACGGGTGGGCGTTCTTTTGAGCTCTTATTGGTGATTCCAAGTAATGGCAGCATTAAAAGCCGCAAGTTTACTTCCACCTCAGTACAGAACCATTTTTCACTTCGGATACCTTGTAAAATTATAGAGTCCACACACAGTTGTGGAGAGGAGAGAGGGGGCGGGGTTAAAAATTGTAGATGTTTATTATCATCTTGTTAAGAGAGATATAGCGTTATACGTCCCGCTCCTTTTTCAATTCCCCCACCCCACACAAGTGTTCGCATTCAAGCTATACTGTGCTCAAATTTTTATGTTCTTAAATAAATAATCATTGTCGTAAGCCATGAAGCCACGTCATTCTTGTAGCCCGTTTGCCGTTACATCTCATGTTCTTCGTTGTCAAAAAATGTGCGGTTGTTTGCTTGACAACTCTATATCGGTGCGTATTGTTCAGAGATCGGCGCACTTAAATACTTAACGGGGTGCCCACTACGGATGTGTGTGTGTGTCTCCATACTCGGTTGCCTCAAAAAACAAACGTGTTTGTTTTCACTTTCACGCGACCGAGTCGGGGGATCGGCCCGATCCAGCCGTAGTGGGCACCCCGTATTAGGCTCTAGCCTATTGATTCAGAGTTTGTTTCCGTCACTGCAAAAACGGGACACTGTGTTTGAATTTGATTCTTTTCGCAATTTTGATAATTTCTATAGCCAAAAACGTCACCGATACGCACGTGTGCGGCATAGCTATAATACGGGGTGCCCACTACGGCTGGATCGGACCGATCGCCCGACTAGATCGCCTGAAACTGAAAACAAACATGTTTGTTTTTGAGGCGATCGAGTCGGGCGATCGGCCCGATCGGCCGATCCCATCCGTAGTGGGCACCCCGTATGGAAGATGTGGCACGCATATATGAACAGGTATGAATTGATATCAACACTCTAAGGTCACAATATAGGTGAAACCTCCGGATTTAACGCTCATCTCCGACACGACTACTTGTTGAAAGTGACTTGCAAACCGTCTTTGAAATTAGCTTTTCGCTTAAGGCAAAGATTTTATCTTGAAAATAAATGAGAGAACGACTACTGAAAAGACTGTACATAACTTTTTAAATTGTGTGAATTTGACCTGCATCTCTGTCGTATAGCTTGGCCTATCTTTAAAACGAAACAAAGCGTTCTGGAAACGCCATGTACCTTTCAAATTACTGCTTTGCGCTAGATTTAAGAAAATATATTTTGTTTTGTTAAAGAATATCGATATAGATATTATTATGCGCTTCCTTGTTTGTGGTCGGCAAGGTATTATATTGTAATTGTTCTTTCGTTAAATCTTACGAACCAAGCACATCACTGAACATTAACTTCGACCTCCCGTTCAGCAAATGGTAGGGTTTTTTTCTCGTTGCACTATTTGAACCATTAAAAAAAACTGTTAGTCGACAGTACTTTTTTTTTAATTTTTGCTGTGTGACCACCAATAATATACCACAAAAATAGTGATGAGTTGTTGAGATGAATGTTTATTGCTACATTTGCTTCGCAAACGTTAAGGAGTTTAGGATGATATTGGCATATTGAACTATAGAATAATAGCCTACAGAATTGCGTTGATGATGATGATGATGATGATGATGATGATGATGATGATGATGATGATGATGACGGTGGTGGCGTCGATAGCCCAAAGGATAGACAACCTGGCTCCTAATCATGAGAAGCTCAGTTCGGTTGGAGTAAGACATTGTGTCGCTGCGAATTGCATTGAACATAAAATTAGTGTTTCCATTAGTACTTTAAATTCAGTGGCTCGCCTCTTAAATAACTCAAAGTGTTGCATAGGGTGCTAATCCTATACAATTTTGTACATTTTCGATTATTATATAAACCCATGTACAGATGATGATGACTACAACTATTATGATGTTGACATCATCGATAAATAATTGATCCACACATCACATATCTGACCTTCCACCGAGATGTTTAAGAAGTTGAAGAGAAGAGACAGAAGAAGAAGAAAAATTATATGCGTACTCTTATTAAAATGAAAATTCAATTGATAGCGCTAATATACAGCAATGCTGACGATTATAACGACGACAATGATGGTGATTATGATGATGATGAGGAGGAGGAGGAGAAAGGGGAAGACGTGCAAGAGGAAGAGGAGGAAGAGGTGGAAGAATAGGAGGATTTGCAGCTCATAAAATAGTCCATAGTTTATTTTTAAACGTAATATTCACTTACCGATATCAAAATCATAAGCACACACTTCAGCTCCACATGAAGTGCCCAAAGCCAGCAGGATTGATAACGAAAACGGGATAAGATTCATCCTTCTTCTAGGCCTATTCAAATAAAGACCGCCTCGAAAGCAAACGCCAATAGAATGTGAGCAGAGACCTATAGTTATAACCGGGGAAGCTTCGGGAACTCAGAAAATAATTCATGACGTCCTCCGCCTTCCAAATACTCCCCAGAACATTTCTCGTCTTTTTTCTTCTTCAATTCAAAGCTCCCCAGTGGACAAGTCAATCGGGAGTCTGCGAGCTGAGTGAGGAGTGAGTGCTTGGATCAATGCTCGGGTTGTCGTATGAGTGCCAGGTCATTACTCACGAGAAGGAGACGTGAGGGTTTATATAGATACGGAAACCCCGTTGCACGATGGTGGCGCGTCGCCCTGCATGGCCTGCGCTTGTATTGTTTGTCGACTACTTCATAAAAGGACCCAGGTGATCCCTGTACATACATTGCATACGGTTGTTATGGGAGGTTGTTAATGAAGGCAGATTACTTTACCTTCCTCCTCCCCTCCCCTTAACTTCGCGTTCCTCAAATTTCCAAGCCTGATAAAGGTAAGCTACGGTACTTTGTGCAGGATGGATAATTTCTGTTGCGGAAATACATAATCGAAATGGTCAAAGGGGGGCTGGATAGATAGATGGATCGGAGAAAGGGAGAGAGAGAGAGAGAGAGAGAGAGAGAGAGAGAGAGAGAGAGAGAGAGAGAGAAGGGATCAAGAAAGTTACATACTGTGACTATATTGAATGCGTACCTCAGACCGAACGGGACCCTAAATAATCTCCTGAAAAAAAGGTCATTTGTCCGTTTCAAGTCGCAGTGACTTTTTCTCTTGAACACAAAAAGTCCATTTCTTATAATTTCAAAGCTATCCATCCCTCTCTCTCTCTCTCTCTCTCTCTCTCTCTCTCTCTCTCTC
>NW_004797606.1:262092-265821 GCF_000002075.1 Aplysia californica
CGGTATTAATAATACATGTATATATCCATCTATCTATCTATCTATACACACACACACTTGGAGGCGGGCATTGATCCTGCCAGTCAGGGTTAACCTGGGCTGGGAGGTGGGAGGGGGGGGATACAACGTCCCAGTAGAAAGAACGAGGTTAACTCGATACACAGGGATCGAACTCGGGTCTTCGGAATGCGACGGCTAAGCGACAAACCCCATCACCCCAAAAATGCAAGTGCAAAAGACGCCAATTTTACGAGCGTGTCACTTTATGTTGGAAAAAAAAGTGTTCGTTTGATTTTTCAGTTATATTATTATTATTTTGGGGGGAGGGAGGGGGGTTGGCGTTAAATGGAAAGTATCAAGAGCGCTATATAATTCATAAATGTTTAAATGCTGTCTACTCATTATTATTATAATCCATCTTTCTCCTGGGATATTGTATACTGTTCTGTCTTGGTTCAACCTGGGTGGCACGTTGCGAGAAATGAGCCTCTGCAATCGTGTTTTAAAATACATGTAGTTTGATAGAGACGTTGAAAGAGCATGATATTACTGTGTGCATCTTCCTGGCGGTATGGTTTCTCACTGTAGGGTTTCTGGTCGATTTTAAAGCAATCTCTCACCCCAACCCCCCACCCTCTCTTTTTCTTCTGGCCCAACTGGGACCCAAGAATTTCTGTGTTCTGGGTGACCTAAATTCGGTCGAACTGGGCCTAGAAGTTGGACTACGGTTTGAAAGCAGAGGGAGAACAATGAACTCGTATTTTTGTCCTTTTATGGGCTCTCTCTCTCTCTCTCTCTCTCTCTCTCTCTCTCTCTCTCTCTCTCTCTCCCTCTCTCTCTCTCTCCCTCTCTCTGTGTGTGTGTGTGTGTGTGTGTGAGTGAGTGTTTCTCTGCCTGTTTGTGCTCTTTCACACACTCTGTATCTATCTATGTTTTCTCGGAGTGGGAATGTGCGTGGGTGCATGCTCAGAGTGTGGGTGTGTATGTGGGTGTTTCTGTGCGTGTTTGTGAGTGTGTGTTTGTACTCGTATATGTATGTATGTATGTGTGTGCGTGCGTTTGTAGAGGAGAGGAGGTAGATAGGAAAAGAGAGGGAGAGAGAGAGAGAGAGAGAGAGAGAGAGAGAGAGAGAGAGAGAGAGAGAGGGGGGGGGATGAAGAGAGTCGTTTTCTCATGCTTCATAAATTAAGAGTTGGTAGACCAGAAAGACCATAGTATAGTTTTAATTAAGTAACCTGTAGGACTTACATAAACACATAAATTAGTTCAATTTAGACCATACACTACAAGACTTGTTCTGGGTACTGGGTACTTCCGTATTTTCCCTTCAGAGACACACACTCGCGCGTAAACGCACGCACGCGCGCGCGCACACACACACACACACACACACACACACACACACACACACACGCGCGCGCGCGCGCGCGCGGTGTTTGCCTGTAATTCAATAGGTCCCGAATTCGAAACCTGAGAGCGACGGAAATAATACAAATTTTCTCTAAAATTTCCTCCTTTCACCTCCTTTTCTGCTGTCTTACCGTGTCCTGTTGTCTGCTTTCGTCTCCACCTGGCCTTCTCGAGTTCTCGTGTGTAAGTTGCTGTTTTTAAAGATCCCTTGGTGGTCTTAAAATTGATAAGAGTAGGCTACGACCACCAACCGGGCAAAATTCAAAATTCCTACCAAACTGAAAATGTTTAATGTGTCCCGCGCGCTCACATGACCTTGTGCAATAATTGCAAGCGGCGTAAAACACTTACCAAAACCGAGCACTCTCTCTCTCTCTCACACACACACACACACACACACACACACACACACACACACACACACACACACACACACACACACGTCTCACACGTTTCGACCAATTCTGATACATGTATAATGTCTCCACAACTAATTAAAGTGTTGACAGGGAGAAAAACATCAGGGCTGATGATGGCACTGTTGTGCAATCAGCTTTTCGAGGAGTGAGTTAGCAAATGATGTTTACAGTCCGCGCCTGCCTGCTGCTAATTGTTATGGAGTTTATTTAGCAACAGTCCCGTGAGATGGTAGTTAGCACCATTCAGACATAGAGAGAAATGTGTATGTGATGAGGAAGCTGAAGCAGCATTTTTGAAGCGTTTGTTGTGTTCAGTTTGCAACGTTTTTTGGTTTTTGTTTTTGTTTTGTATTTTTGTTTTTTGTTTTGGGGTTGTTGTTTTTTGGTAAGTGTCTTACGACGCTCGCAACTGCATAAGGTCATATGAGCGCACGGACACTCCAAACATTTTCAATTGGTAGAAAATTTTGAATTTTGCCCGGGTGAAGGCCGAACCCTACTCTTATCGATTTTGGACTACCAAGGGATCTTTAACATGCACAGCTTGCACTCGGGCCCTTCGAGATTGTTCTCCCTTGTCCAAGAAGGCTAGGTGTAGATCTTTCCTACCAGAAGATCAGGGATGTGGCTGAAAGATAACAGTAAGAAGGAGCCAAAGAGCAGCAGTAGAAAGGCTGCAGAAAGAGTCAGGAGCCCGGTGGAGGGGGCAAAGGAGGTGAAGAGGTGGGGGCAGAAAGTGGAAACGAAAGCAGACAACAGAACATTGTTAGGGACCAGGAAAGGATGTGAAAGGAGAACATTTTAGAGAAGAAAGTTTTCCGTCGCTATCCGAATTTGAACCCGTGACCTATTGAATAAGAGGTGAACATCTTAACCCCTAGGCCACGAGATCCCCCCTTTTGAGCTTTAAAACCAGTACTACCCCAGTAGACCCAAGAAAACTCAGAAACATTTTTGGTGAGGGGGTAGGGGAAGAAAGTGGAGACGAAAGCAGACGACAGAATATTGCAAGAAAGAAGGAAAGAGGGTAAAAGGAGACAATTTTAGAGAAGAAAATGTTTCGGTCGCTACCCAGATTCGAACCCGGGACTTTTGAATGAGAGGCGAACACCTTAACGTCTAGGCCACGTTTGCTGACGAACTAGTGAACAGATTCCTGGTGTAGTTTATAAAGTTTATAAGTCAGAGATTTGACTTGGAGGTAGACTATGATAGAATAACGAAGCTACACGCGAAACGAATTTGCCACCTGTCCACGAAAAAGAGAAAAATTAAGAGGGTTGGTTTTTTAAAAAGCCATCACTGCTTTTTAGCTGAGAAGAAGCGAATTACTATTTTATACGATTTTATAACCCTTCCTCTCCAAAGTGTTTCATCCTTTCATCCATTCATTATTCAGACCTCTTGTTATCAAATAAAGATTTAAGTTTTTTTGTTTTTTTTTGTTTTTTTTGTTGTTTTTTTCTTAGCATTTGAGGGTGGGGGGAGGGGGGTCACTCGCTTGATATTCCTAATATCGTCGCACCAGTTATACAAAAAGGTAGCAGTGTGTGTTTGTTTGTTCGTGTGTGTGCATGTGTGTGTATGTATGTGTGTATGTGTGTATTTGTGTGTGTGTGTGTGTGTGTGTGTGTGTGTGTGTGTGTGTGTGTGTGTGCGTGCGTGCACGTGTGTTCAAGCGTATGACAGTTCCTTCCTTCAAATCGACGTCGCATCGTTTCACTTAAAGTAGGGGGCTCTCGTGGTCTAGATAGGTATGGTGTTCGCCCTTCATTCAAACCTGGCAGCGACGGAAAATTGTCTTTTCCAAAATTACCCCCTTTTATATTTTTTCTGCTCTTTAACCATGTCCTGTCGTCTGCTTTCATGTCCACTTTCTGCCCACACCCCCACGCCCTTG
>NW_004797606.1:267180-269898 GCF_000002075.1 Aplysia californica
TCTCCCCCTCTCTCTCTCTCTCTCTCTCTCTCTTTCTCTCTTTATCTCTCTCGCTCTCTCGCTCTCTCTCTCTCTCTTTCTCTTTCCCATAGGTCTTTAAGTGAAGCATTAGAATAATTTTAATCCTAAATTAATACATTACGTCTCCACTCAGCCCCTCTACAAATAATCATTCACTACGCCCATGTCAAACTGGTTTTGGTATGCCTTCGTTTGGCGATCTGAGGATCTGAAGCTGCGCAAGGAGTCTGTTTCGTAATCCGATTGCTCAGAGTGTTTGTTTTGTGGTCTGCGAAATTTAAGCTTTTCTTCGACCGGTGTAGACAGCGGTCTGGGTTGCAGATTGGAAACGACTCCGTGTGCTAGATGTTTTTGGGTTGTTTTGTTTGTTTGTTTGCTTGTTGTTGTTGTTTTGTTTTTGTTTTTGTTTTGTGTTGTCTTTTTTTGGGGGGGGGGTGGGGTTGGCAAGAGCTTTACTGTGTCTGCAACTGTATGAGGTCATATTATGAGCGTGCAGGACGCATTAAACATTTAGTTTGGTAGGAATTAATTTTGATTTTGCCCGAGTGGCGGCCGAAGCCTACTTCATCGATTTTTGACCATCAAGAGATGTTTTAATGTGTGCAACGTACGCAGCAGTAAGAAGGAGCCAAGGAGTAGCAGTAGAAAGGCTGTAGAAAGTGTCGGGAGCTCAGAGGAGGGGGCAAAGGGGAGGGGAGGGGGGCAGCAAGTGGAGACGAAGGCATAAGACAGAACTTGGTTAGAGGGCAGGAACGGAGGTGGAAGAAGAAAGCATTCCATTGCTTTCAGGTTTTGAACCCGGGATCTATTGAATGAAAGGCGAACACTGTAACCTCAAGACCATGAGAGCCCCCAGGCTAGATGTGGCAGTCTGGTCTCGCGGTCTTGTGCTGGTGTCGAGGTTCGTACTTTCCCTAACCTAGAGCGATCATCAGACGAACTGGTTGCCTTGACTCGTTGACGAAGCCTCAGAAAAGTGCTTCGACCTCATTTGTAAATGTCTGACAACTGATAACATCTAAAGTAGGAAAAACGGTCGTATATGTAAAAACTAGTTAAAACTTCAACCCGCTTGTTGAAGAAGCAGTTAACGCTACCTCAGAACTACAAAGTTCCATCTGTTCAGTACCTACTTTTGAGAATTTGACATCAAAGATTTTGAGTTACAGATTATGTTAAGCTTTTTCAAATACAATTCTTTGAATAGCTTAATAACAACTCCTAATACTCTTACGATATTGATAGGGCAGATAAAATATTTAGTTTTTGACCTCATAGTCTTGCTACAGGGAGATCGAAAAAAAAACTGTACAACTTTTTTTCTAAATATCTCGCACAACATTTATAGTAGAATGTTGTGATTTAGAACAGATATAATGCGTTCAAAAGGAATTTGTTTCAAATAAAATTCACAAAGAATAAATCTATTTTTGAAAACGGAAATGGTTTTTGTAAAAGCCACCTATAAATGCAAAATGCACCAATTTAAAAGATTTTTAAGGAAAGTCATGAAATGATTGGTTATTTCTTTTCTTTTCCTTTTATTTTAAAAATCTAATCTTTCCACCCTTGTAACCTTTAAACAATATCCCTTTTCTCCTACAGAGTTAAGAAATTTTTTTTTTTTTATTCTGGAATTCCGAGAACTCTGACTATGATCTATATATCCTCCTTTGGACTCGACACATTTGAACGCGTTGTTCGTAATGTTCAGTGGTGGCCAAACACAAGGATCCACTCAACTATGAATACTCAAAGCCACACAAACAGCACACCTTTCAGTATAGAGCTGTTTTTAGAGACAATAGGGAGGGGGTGAGGTTGCCCAAGTAGACAGCATTTTGTGGAGTTGGTATAACCTGAAAGGTGAATATGGACCCTGCCAAGAAACCAAATGTCATAGAGGAAATGTTCACGCTTTTCAAACGATCGAGGCATCATGAACACATTGCTATCCTCAGATAGCTTCGCGAACAGGAAAATGGTACAGCCGCAAATGAAGATATGCCTTAAGAATATGGACCGTTGAGATGTAGGAAAGTCATTGCTGTAGGCATCGTCTACAGACAGACGTCTCATGGGGCTCATCTACTGAACTCTGCACCCTGGTGACGTTTAAAGGGTGCGAACGGGGGGTGTTTGACCTGAAGGGGTTATTTTGTGTGGGAATGTTTAGTTCTGATTCTCTACTGGTCCTAACTGATAGACCATTTACTCCTTTATCATCAAAGAAGACCTTAAGGGCACTTTAACATTACTTCCGTTCCTTGTGCGAAACTTGGTGATGAGGAAATGTTCAATACAAAAAGCTCTCTGCTCTTTACTGATATTAACCATGATTTCAGCAGGCAAAGGAAACTGGACAAAAACTATCTGCAAACTTCTATTGGCCTGCTAGACTGCTGCAGTTTGCAATATGGCGCAATCGTTGGGACTTTTAGTGATAGGACTAATGCTAACTTGTGCGTCATGCTAAAAAAAAATGGGGTCACAGCTGAAAATGGGTGGTTTTTTTACGCGTTATGTAGAGCAAAACTATTCAGTGGATTTCTTTAAACTGAATATCAGACAAATTTCTTTCGACTTCCAAATGTTGTGTACAAATTTGAAACGAAAAGGGGGCTCTCGTGGCCTAGAGGTTAAGGTGTTGGCCTCTCATTCAAAGGTCCCGGGTTCGAATCCGGGTAGCGACCAAAA
>NW_004797606.1:271082-277260 GCF_000002075.1 Aplysia californica
AGGAGAAGGAGGGGGGAGGAGGAGGAGGAGGAGGAGGAGAAAAAGAAGAAGAAGAAAAAGAAGAAGAAGAAGAAGAAGGAGGAAGAGGAGGATGAGGAGGAGGAGGAGGAGGAGGAGGAGGAGAGGAAGAGATGGAAGAGGAAGAACTGTGGAATGGATATTTATTAATACCCCTTTTAAAAATCGTATGGTCATTTCTAAAGAGAAACCTCTGAATACAGCATCCATCTCCGAAAAGGTCTATCCACACGAGAGAAAAGCCTTTGTAAATTCTTCAACAACCCAAGTTCAAGAACGCCCCGTTAAGGTGTCAAACCAGGTTCGTCCATTCTGTAGTCCAGTATGATACTAACAAAGCAATAAGTGCACCCAGCATATTATCATGCTACCGAAGGAATAACATACCATGTACATAAGATAAATAATTTGCAGTAGGGCTGGAGCTATCTACTTTCATACACAGAAAACTGAAATAATTAAGTTATGATTATTATTAGTTTTGATTGCTGTTGTGCTGACGAAAGTTATTATTAAGCAGGAAATGATTGATATAAAACGTACTCTTCAAGTGGAGAATTTACAAAACTCTCATTACGTAATCATGTAAACAGAGCAACCAATATATTCCCAAGCATCTCCCCCCCCCTCCCCCTTTTCCTCTTTTTAAAATTTCTCATTAGACGTATTAGCTTCCTCCTTGGTTTCGTGGAGAGGGATGGGGGTGGGAGTGGGGGTGGGGGGTCTCACAAGAAGTAAAACAAACGTCCTATAACATTCGGAAGTTTGTTCTGTGAAGCTCTTGAGTTGTTTCGAAAGCAAGCAAATTACAAAAATGACGAGTGTCTTTCGTTGTGAAAAAACAAAAAGCAACGTCTTTCCGTGCTCAACAAACATTGTCTGGTTTTGCCGACTGCCAACATTCAGACGTTGGCAAGCAATATCGCAGTGCCTCTCAGAATGTCAACAGCAGTAGCAGCGAATAAACGTCGTTATTACTTCCTATAGAGCACAAACAGTCGCTTGAATGATGGCTACAAGGGGGAAGCAATCGATAATGTAAACACATGTATTGTCAATACATGCTCGGAAAAAGCCGGCAAATGAGCCTCTCGGATAAATGCAGGAGCTTTAATAATAAAAGTGCACGGAATATGTTCTTCTGTACGACTTTCTCATGGTAAGGTATAATATGGTACGTGTGGTACGTGGTATGGTATGGTATGGTATGATATGGTATAGTATGTTATGGTATGGTATTGGGTATGGTATGGTAGGGTAGGGTATGGTGTGGTGTGGTGTGGTGTGGTGTGGTGTGGTGTGGTGTGGTGTGGTGTGGTGTGGTATTATGTAAATTGTAAGACTGTTAAGTTAATCAAAAGGAGTGAACCCCAGATGTTCGCATCCATTTCCAACAGGGCCAGATCGAAAAGGATGCAGAGCTTTGAAAACTATCGAAAACAACAGTAGTTCAAAAATTCCCAGAACCAGACCATCCGCACCATAGTAAAGTAGGACACATATTGAGCTATATGTGTCACGACGTGGTTGGATCAGGCGCTCGTCAATATTTGGGCATGTAGAGTTATTGGTATCATCTTAAAGCTTGTTCAGTTGGCTTGCTATAGGTGAACAGAAGTCGAGATATTTGAGATTGAAGAAGATGAGGTCGTCTGGTTTCAAAGGTAGAATTACCGAGAAAATGGCCGCCAAAGTTTGGTTATTTCCATACCTTGATAGTCCGTGGAAACTGAAAAGCTACATTTTGTTGTGCCTGTAATCAACGTTTTACAGTAAAACCCATCCTGAAATGTGTTCTTAACTGGACAAGAATGGTGTTAAGCCAAAATACAAAAATTCGATAAAAATTGCTAAACTGGTTGAAAAAATGCCAGTTTCTTGAATATTATTATTTTGACGAGCGCCTGATTTCACCACGCTGCCTCCCATATAAAGGCATGCCTGTTTCGTATCTTTAAACAAAGGTAAGGTATTAGTTAGTTGGCTAGGTTAACGCCTCCCATCACGTTAGGGGAAAGGGGGATATTTTGGGGCAAACCTACTTGCACCATATGAGCATGATGGCAGGATAACACAATAATTGTAATTTTAGGTAGGCCTAGAGAAATGTAAGGCCATAATCAGAAATGAAATGCGCAGAAATAAAAGAGCTGATTTTGTGAGTCTACGTATTTTATATGCTTTTGTTTATGCATGTGTAGTGTGTGAGTGCATAGGTATGTGTTGTGTTTTAGTATGTGTCTGTATTGTATGTGTGTGTATATGTGTTTGGTGTGTGTGTGAGTGTGTGTGCGAGTGTGCGTGTGAATGTGTGTGTGTGTGTGTGTGTGTGTGTGTGTGTGTGTGTGTGTGTGTGTGTGTGAGTGTATGTGCGCTTGTGTGTATGTGTGTCTGTGTGCATGTGTGTAAAAAGACGAGCTATTGCTGAGTGCACATACCTTTACAGTTCAGTTTTTGTTGAGGTGAGGAAGATCAGATTTTTTTCCTAAAGCGTTTGAAACCATGGACCTCAATGGCATAGAACGTAGAGTTATTTAATTGTTTGCCATATTGCTTATGTTGGAATGTTAGCTAATTAATTACTGAGAACATTGATTCATTCAGTGACCCATTCTAACTTGAGAGGTTGGCACTTTCTTACTTGCTAATATGTCTATAAGTAATCATTGATGGTGTAGTCAATGAGGCAGATAGACTGTCCTACGGCAAAGATCGTACATAATATACGTACTCGTATGTAATTTTTATACGTATATATACGTATATATACGTATAGTTATGTACGAACTTTGTGTACGGTTAATACGTGAGGAACTGGTTTTTCTTTTAATTGCTTCATTGATTTGTAAAAGACATTAAAGTGGATTTGCTTTTATTTGTGTCACCAATTTAACGGACTCACTTGTATTCATAAGATTATGGTTGATTGTTCAGATCAGTCTTACAGCGCACGTCCGCTCGTAACAATAGAATACGACCCGATTTCTGTCAAACAGATTCCCCAACTTCCAGTTCCCATCATGTAGTTTTAAACTTTATATTCTATTTCCGTTTGTCATATAATTTCAAAGCACAAAATTATCCTCGAGCAGGATAGAAGGTAAGGGAAGCTCATATATCCAATGTATGGAAACTGTGAATCATCACAATGACAGACAAAGTTGTAACAACCGACATGACTTTAGAGAAAATTCATGTTTTGAACAGTGTGTAAAATCATAGATCTCTACTTACTTTCTTATAGATTTCAAACTATTGCATTGATGCCACTCGTATCATTTAGCGATTCGCTTTTAGAGAAACACAGTGAACATTATATGTTTTAAGACATACTTTGGGCATTTCCAATTGTAACCTGCATTAGATTCACATGTGTATGAGACGTATCAACCGTTTAAAAGTGCATGTCTAGTTGTAAAAAAACAAAACAAATAATTTTGTTTTACAACTCAAGTCAGCAAATTTACAAGCATCTTTGTTCTGACTAAACTCTAGCCAAAACTAATATTTGTGAAGCTGGAAACTGCCTTGTTTATTAGTGTTATCAATATTTAATTCTCTTAATTAGATCTAGTTGTTAAATTGGCCATCACACTCTCTGTCTATTTTTGGGGTATGACTAGTTATAAAATGAATCCAACAAATACATATTTTCACAACCAAGTCTGCAATTTTTCTCCAAACTTTGTACTGACTAGACTATATCCGAAACAAGTTGTGATCTGAGAAGCTGTAAATAGTTTTATTTCTGCAACATCAAAATGTCATTAGTAAGCTGCTATGTCGGTCGCTGCACTCTCAGTGTTAGACATGCTCTATTTATTGTTATGTATATTATCTAGTTGTAAAATCCAACAAATACTAGATAGCTGGGCTATTCAAATGTCATTAGTAAGTTGTTATGTCGGTCATTACATTTTTAGTGTTGGATATTATCGATTTATTTTTGTGTATTTCTAGTTATTAAACCCAACAAAAAATATTGTTTTACAACTCGAGTGTGCAGTTATTATTATACACAAAACGTTTCACCGACTAGTCGCTATCCGAGCAAAGTTTTGATAAGAAAAGCTGAAAAAAGTCTTATTTTTGTGCCACCCAAATGTCTTTAGTCAGTTGTTATGTAGACTGTGTCCAAGCCAAGTTGAGTCCTGGGAAATTGAAAACAGTCATATTTTTGTATCATTTTAATGTCTCAAGTGAGTTGTTATGTCGGTGGTTACACGCTCGGTGTTAAACGTAATCAGTTCATTTGTGTATGTGTGCAGTTGTAAAACCAACGAGCAACTTTGTTTTACTGAGGAAACTGTATAAACCAAGCTACACTTTACTGATTAAATTGTATCCATTGCTAATTTTGATCTGAGTATCTGGCTAAAGCATTTTTACCACATGTGTGTGAATTTTACAAGCATATTAGCACGACTAAAGTTTATCAAAACTTAATAAATTGTCACCTGATAAGCTTTAAAAAGCTTTATTTGTTTATTATCTGAGTTTCTTTAATAACTTGTTCTGTTGGTCGTTACACTCATAATTTTTTATATGATCTATTCCTTTTTCTATTGTATGCCTAGCTATTACAAACAACATGTTTTGTCTGTTTCATGAAAATTTTGTGCATTACACACACATATTTGCACCACTAAAAAATATGGCCAAGCCTAAATAGGATCTGAGAATCTGGACACAGATTCATATCTTTGTTATCCTAATAGTCGGACGTTAAATTTGCAATTTGATATTTTTATTTTTTTTGGCCTAGCCCTATAAGTTAAAACAACAAACAAATTATTGTGTTTTACCAAAAAATGTGTGCATTGTACAAGCATTTTTCCACGAATAAAGTCTATCCAATCTTAGTTGTGATCCGACAAGCAGAAAACAGCTTTATTCATTTGTCATCCTAATATTTGTAGTAACTTGGTCTGTCAGACAAGCATCATCAGACAGGCTTTAACGTGGAACCCACAAGGAAAGCGTAAGAAGGGAAGACCAAAGATGACATGGAGGCGAGCGGTACAAGCGGAAATTGAAAAAGCGGGGACATCATGGAAACAGATAGAAAAGGATGCTCAGGACAGGCTTTGCTGGAGTAATGTTGTTGATGGCCTGTGCTCCACTGGGAGTTAAAAAGAGCAAGAGAGAGAGAGAAAGAGCTCTGTCAGTCGTTCCACCCATAATTTTAGTTATATTCTATTCATTTTTTGTGTATGTCTATAGCAACATCCAACAGATTTTTTTGTTTACCACAGATCTGTGCCTTTCACAAGCATCTTTTTACAACTAAACTCTATCAAAGTGTAGTTTTGATGTGTGATGCTGGAAACAGCTTAATTTCTTTTTTACCCTTTTTTCTTTGGTAACTTGTTTTATTATATATAATCTATCCTTCTTTGTGTATGCACATTTGTAACAACCAACAGATTATTAATTTGTTTAACCACAGGTGAGTGCATTTTGCAAGCACTTTAGGACTATTAAACTTTGTCCAACCCTGGTTGTGAATTGAGAAACTGAAAACAGCTTCATTAATTTCTTTGTCATCCTAATTTCCTTAGTGACTTGCTCTCTCGGTCCTGACACTTTCAGTTTTTGTTATAATCTATTCATTTGTGTGATACCTTGCTATAACCTGAGCAGCTGACAGTGTGTATGTGTGTTTGTGTGTAGGTATGTTTGTCCGGTTATGCATTTACGTACCGCATTTACGAATGCACAACACTTGTTACACCATTATAAACCAAATTTACGGAGATTAGTATTAAAGGGAAATTTTAGTTACTTTAATAATTAATTAATATAATATACTACTGAAGAAACTAACTGAAAGTTCATTTTGACAGGTAAGGTTCATGTTTGACTTTCAACTCTGTATGGGCCTTTATCCGACAATTCATTTTGCGAACGTCATATAACTACATTCGTACCACCGGTATCGATGGAAACCTGAATAAATGTTTTCTATAACACTCTTGTATAAAGCTCTGTTTGGTAATGTTTTGCTTCAAAGCCCACCAAGTCGATGTGCAAAATACCATGAAGTCTACCTAAGTAAAGTAGACACTACACCGACTGGTCGGATTTGTATGATGTGCTTAATAGAAATTTTGACTACTTAAAGTACATATATACGTGCGCGCACGCGCGCGCGCGCGCA
>NW_004797606.1:277458-281140 GCF_000002075.1 Aplysia californica
CACACACACACACATACACACACATACACACACACACATACATGCACACTCGCGCGCGCACAGGTATGCACTCAGAATTTCAGTTATGAAACATTGTGTCAGAGGGAAATCGTAAAAAACATTTAAACCAAACCGACTTCTTCGACGAAATAGTAAGTACATAAGCTTACGTATACTCTAATTCAACAGACAGACATCAACTTAGGTGAGGTTAATCATGCCCGAATAAAAATACTAGCCAAACAAAAATTGTAAAGTATAGCGTACACCCCCCCCCCCCCACGTGGCTTCAAGCATTAGCCTAGCACTATCAGTATCACTGTCACCTCTAGATAATCCCAGAAATTGCACACCAATTTGAATACGGGATAAGTGTATGTCGAAACTTGACGTTTACCAACTTCGAACAAATGTCTCCCCCCATTTAACATGAAGGCCATTAGAAAGTATTTTTGTTTCTGTTAACCAGGAGATGGGGCCGGATGCATGAGATAGAAGAATGGATTACTGGCTAGTTGAGACAACCAAGGAACTCCATTAACGGCTGTTGGTTGAAGGCAAGCTTTGTTTGGAGTACATACATCGAGAAGATTGAGCGGTTTGGTGGTGACTTGGAAACGAATAGGCGCTAATTTTGAGAAACAGTTCGGTTCTGATCAGATCGATGTTGAATTGTTGTTGTGGGTTGTTTGTTTTTTTGTTGAGGGTGCTGGGGGTTTTATTGGGGGGTTTTTACTCGCTAAAAGCTTATAGGTTTTTTTCGGTTCTGTTTTCAGCTTCTTTTTTTTAAGAAGGAAATATAGGTCACGAAGACATATCACCCATACCGTTAAGTAGACACGAACGAAATATCACAGTTATAGGTTTCTCCAATCTGAATACAAGTATGAAGTATCAAGAATTCAAGAACTGAAGCACGCTTTGGATAAATGAATACACATATCATGTTGCATTTCAGTAACCAATAATTATGAGCAATAGCTATACACAAATTAATTAATCTAAAACATGTCTATTCTCGAACCAACCATTGGATTTTTATGTGGCATCACTCTTGGTGATTCTATAACACCGTCTAGGGTGGAGTGCAAGAATTCAATGAAGGAATATACGCTGTTTTTGTTAACCCACGTTTTGGAGGCTCAAATGCCCCTGTGAACGAGAAAACCGTAAATGTGTCCTGCACCATGTTGCTCAAGACCCAAATTATACCTCTATACCTTAACTTATTAACTTATCTGGACTTTCGTTTGGATCGGTGCATGACTAATACTCCTGGAGAACTCCATATGAAAAAGTGTATGCCGTTGGGTACCCCATTTACTGGAGAATAAAAGAGAGAGAGACAGACAGACAGACAGACAGACAGACAGGCAGGCAGGCAGGCAGGCAGGCAGACAGACAGACAGACAGACAGACAGACAGACAGACAGACAGACAGACAGACAGAGAGGGGGAGGTGATCTGTGCCACAGAATTACGCATGGTATTTGAACCCCATGAGCCCTAACGACGTACAGACATTGTCAAAGGACAAGAAATATGAATCACCTTTCCTCCATGTCTATCACGACTGCGGAATCGCATGTGGAAGGACGAAAAAGTGACTGGGCTGTCTTTTTGTGTCTAAGATATCAAATCAGGAAGGGGCTTCCTGCAGTTGTTTTTTTTATTACAATGAACCCAGTGTGGTTGTTATCATGCCACTTAGTACTGCAATGACTTTTTCTATGTGTAAAGGGGTGAAAAATGTCGCTGATGTTCAGAGACCGATCGGAAGCCCTCACAAAATGCTTCTGCGTGATAATATGACTCCCTAAACAGAATACAAGAGCAATGGTAGTAAGCTTTGACTCACCAAGCCTTGAGTCCCGACTAGGCTCCCTATAGCTTCTAGTTATTTCCTATTCCGAAAAATAGCTTGTTGGATGGGATGAACCTTTGAACACATTCCGGACTTAAGAAGACCGGCTTCAGTACTTTATAGCATACCGGAAGCGAACTACTGTTGTGCCCACAGAAGCGGCTATTGGAGCTGGAATCCAGCATACAAAATCGAGAAGAATGTTCTAAAGGACTGAGACTGACTACTGCAGGTCCATAGCATTAAGAAAATATCACAACGTCCATTATTTTGCTTTTCTAAAAGGACGGCCAGAATAATTCTACATTATCTTTGTCGTGAGCCACATAGCAAGGACATAAAATCCTCTTCCATCTCAAAGTGTTTAATTGAATTTACTTCATAGTAACTTGGAATATTAAGTAACAACAATAACTCTCTTGGGCCTGCTACATGCATTTGCTCAGACTGCCGCATACCAAGTTATGGTATGAAAAGCATCTGGTTCGAATAAAAAATGTGTTATTATTGAATTTCAGTTGTTCTGAGGATTGTTCAAGTCTGTCAATTCGTGTATCTTGCTCCTATCGAAGACCCTGCCTCTTAGGTGGAGCCGATAGCCTAGTGGTTAGGCTACCGAACTCGTAATCGTGAGATTGTGGGTTCGGGGGTTCGAGTCCTTGGGAAAGGCACTTTACACACATTTTCCACTTGGCTCGTTGTTTCGGAGATGGACGTTAAATTCGGAGGTCCTGCCTCTTAAATAACCTAATAGTGTTAATAGGGGCGACCTATACCATTTCACCTTTTTCACCCGCCTCTTAAATAGCCTCGCTGTTTTTATAAGGTTGTCAAAGCCATGCTACACTGTAAAATTATATTATATTACAAATTTTATCACCAAGAAAACTTGGTAAAGCAAACTCTGTCCTTCTATTTGGAACATACTTGACCTAGTACGTACATACGGGCTCTCCACTTCCCAAGGGGCCACATTTGGGTCGTCGTCACGTTTGCTTCCACGGCATAATCAACAATGTTTTGTTTGTTGTCTTTTTTGTTGGTTTCTTTTTAATTTTGTGAACAGTCTTTTTGTTTTGTTCGGATCAAGACGCATACCCAAAGGCCTAGAGAGGCTCACGTTTATTGTGTTTAGTCCGGTGTTGGTGTGCAAAAAGGGTTCCCTTGTTTATTTTTAGAAAGTCAAAAAATTCCCAGAAAAAAATCAGATTTGGCATAGTAGCCTGGAGCAGGTATTGAAAATGCTCCGGGGACCGAAACCTCGAATGTTAGACTAGACAGATTCGTTGAATGCTAGGTTCACTAAATTGCCTGTTCTTGGTCACGAACCACAACCCTTTCCTTTCTTAGCTAGTCATTCTAAATGTTATTCATAACTCTTTGCACGGCCGTCGACTCACAAAAGAGTATGTTTGCTTTGAACCATTTTCCCCAAGACGAGTGTTCTTTACTTTGTCTACAATGAAGCAAGTATACAAGAAGCGACATACCAACAGACTATTTACAACCATAAAACATGCCAAAGAAGCCATTACCATGCTCTACTGACAGTCCCACTCTTGCTGGGCATCCTGCCTTTGTCACCGCTTGCGAGAAATTAAAACGCTCTTTTACGAGGGCTGTCCCACGGAAAACCGGAAAAGGTCCACAAAAGCAACAATCTTTGTCCTATTATAATAAAAATGTAACACATCATACCTCAACGTGTGTTTTATTTCTCAATGTAATCACCATCCCGCTGGACGCCGTCCATGAAGAATTTTTCGTCAAGGGATTTCAACCAATCTTTCACGGCTTCCACGAGGTCTTCGTCGTCGG
>NW_004797606.1:283225-284557 GCF_000002075.1 Aplysia californica
TTATTATTATATTCCTGATACGGAATCGAAACCGCGTCTTCTGCGCGCAATGTGAAAAGCCTTGTCAATCAGTACCCCGCTTGAACAAGTGATTGGACCCAAACCGGATTTAAAGGTTAAGTTTGAACTGTTGTCATTACCCTGTTTGTTACCAGTTGTCTATCTCAAAGAACGGAAATGGATCTTCTTTTGTTTGGTTTCTTTAGTGATGCCACTGTTTAGAGGCAGAGCTGGTTGCTTTAGGGGTGCCACTCCTAACGAAAATGAAATGTTTTTAGAGGGAAAAAAACAGACGTCCTTCCTACTCAGATTTTATACTGAGAGCTCCACTTATTGAAAAGTGTATCCTCAGTGTTAAGAAGTGCCACTCTTGTTGTTAAATTTCTTTGGATAAAGTATGGCTATGAACGCACAGTTTCAGGCTTTGAGGTTACGTTTTATCCATTGTTCTTTTTCTATTCTTTTGAAGGCATTATCTCATCATATCAAACCGTATTCTTATTTATTTTATTTTTACATTGTGCTATTGCGAGCTGGGTGTTTTAACATAGCGGTGGACACTGGCAAACATATAAATTTCATTGACCTTTCTGTGATAGCAGAAAAGTAATACAGCACGGTATATGTAATAATGTAAAAGCATTTTTTCGTTTTCTCAAAACTGAACTTTTATGGGTATGGGATTTCAGTGCAGCGAGATTTCCTATTCTGTACGTAGAATTCTTTCGAAAAGTGGAAAACAAGTTTCTTTTTAACCAGTATATTATCTCGCTTATTATAAAGGTATAAAAAGCCTTTAGCAGATTGTAATCATCGATACTGAGTCTAGTTTGTAGAAATGTGAATTATGCACCTCTATAAAAAAAATATAAAAAATTAATGAGACCCGCACAAAAATAACGTTATACGGTGGGTTACGATACCCTAAATAAGTAAACATGTGTCCCTGAACGCAGAATTAAAGAACGTTTGACCACGTGAATAACGTCTTAGACCACTAAAGTAAAAAAAAAAAAAAAAAGAAGCAATGCCAATAAATCATTTCCAAGTCAGCCTAAATATGTGGACAACAGAGTTATGTGATTGTATGTCAGTCTGCCCACAGTATGGGGACGTGCTTGTTTTATTGCTGCTCTTTTTCTTTTTTCTCTTTTTTTTTTTTTTTCGTCTCACTAACTCATTTTGACTTTGCCAAATAGCCCTATCGAAACAGTGGAGCAGACTGGTATTGTTTTCGAAACGTGTCAAATAACCATTAAAATTTGTCAATGCCAATCAACTTCTCTCTCTCTCTCTCTCTCTCTCTCTCTCTCTCTCTCTCTCTCTCTCTCT
>NW_004797606.1:289050-294266 GCF_000002075.1 Aplysia californica
ATCGTAATTATATTAGTTCGTCTTTCGAACATGGAAATATATTAGCTGGGTACTTAAATCAGTTGGATAACTATAGGAAAAAAGTTGGGGTTCCTTCTAAAAACACTTAATGACACGCTAAAACATGTTATTGGAGCAAAACAACGTTGACAATTTACACCCAGGGAGGAAGCAAATTCAATTTAAAAGTCAAAATCAATACTACAACGTCTAACGGTGCTTCACCGTCTTAAAGCTTGTAACGTATTGACAACAGGACAATAATAGCCACAGCTGACCTTTTTTTCTTGTGATCCTAATCTCTTTGCTTGTGATGAAACGTTATTGTGTTCTTTAAAATAAAGAAACAATTAGAACAGTAGTTGAGTAAAACGTCTTCTGCATTCTACAAATTCGTGCACCGTTATCACAGTCTGTATCATGATTGTGGAAGAGACGCAATGTCTTCTGTGTTCTAAGTTTGTCCTCTTATCACTCCTGCCACTATCTGACAACCACAGCCGCGCTGCTATGGGGGCAGAAATAGAATGTCGACGGCATTAATTTGCTTCTGCTGTTTTTGTCATAACTTACAATAATATCGTTTAGCAGAGCACATAACATTTTCCTCAGCCATTGGTTGAGTGAGCAAATGAGCAAGCGAGCGAGCGAGTGGGAGAGAGGGAGAAGGCAAATTATACTTTGCAAAAGCAGCATGTTTTCGGGGGAAGCAGAGAATTCTTGCTCTTACCCCACTAATTAAATATGTTGTCCACATAGCTGGGATATTTGCTTTGTTACAGAATTTCCTTGCTGAAGATAGTAAGCGTTCCTTTTGATGGCCTGCCATGTATCTATCAGACGTAGCCGGAAACATTAATCTATTGAATTAACTGTTGGGGGTGAATGTACATGTTTTTGGCCCTTTTGGCGCAATTTAGACATGTCAGCCCCGACCACGGATAGAGAGGGGCACAGTGTCCCAACAGGAAGGCAGAAGACCTTGATAAAATTGTAAGACTTCCCCGCATTGAAATCACACTCATGTCTGTGCGTGTGATGACAGAAGGCCTCGTCATTACGTCACAGGCTGGAGAGCAGTTAGTCGCAGTGGGCAGCAAATTAAACGAGGCTTCACCAAAGAGGTTATACAGTAAGGTCCTTGGGCTTCACGAAAAACAAAATTCTGAAACCAAGAGAGAAGCCCGCAAGCTGCGCACACCCAGGAGTGGAAGTGGAGCTTTTCAATGTCCAAAACGTGACAAACTTTTCTCTGCCAGAATTGATCTTATCAGACGGAGCAGAGGCCACAAGTCATCCTAACCTTTTAATTGTTCTTCAAATTTTTCTATTTCGTTGGAGAAATATTTATTATCATGCTCTACCGCTGTATTGGTCATCGTCAGATATTGATGGACAAGCTGTTTTTTATTATTATACACCACAGACACCAGTTATCAGGATACAAAACTGTTTAGTACATTGCTCTCAAAGCTATTGACATTTTTATTTTTGGTCCTAACTTGTAGTTACGTCCGACACGTCTACTCGTTTCGCCCTCCATCGATTCCAGCCTGTTAGGCCCACTATAGCACTGCTGATTTGTCGATTTTTTACACCAAAGATTATGCTGTTGAAAAAGTTATTGAAGAAGACGAGGAACAGCGTGGAAATCTGAATTGTCATAAAATGGGATTCCGTAGACTCAATAGCTCGGGCGATGACGTAAGGCGTGGTGAAGATAAAGAAAAACGTGAATACACAAAATTCGCATCTTATCTTGTTGAGTTGACTCTGGTCGAAAATTATGTCCACTTTCTTTTTTAGCTGTTTTCTCAGGGAAGTTGCAAATTCCTTAACCGCTGTAACTGCATTGTGCTTGCCTTTATTGTCACCTGCAGCGCCACTACTGGGAATGTTTCCAAACTCCTCCTCGAGGCCACTAGCAACGTGCTCGACTTCGGTGTCCTTTTTTTGTGAAGTCGACCCCGTTCCTCCTTCTTCAGCAGTCTGCTGCTGCTGCTCGTTTGTGGTGTCCTGATGACGAGCCAAATTCATTTTACTTTCTCCAACTTTTAGAAAAATCTTAGTATAGCAGAAAATAGAAATAAGGAGAAGTGGCACGCCCACACATGCGACCTGGAAAAATGTGCGTTGGTGCTGGTTGGACCCGATCATACACTGTCGGAACACCGGATGGAACGCTGGCGTTCGGAGCAGGATTGGGATACCGAACATCAGACCTGGGAAGGGGGAAAATTGTGGAATTGGGGGAAGGGGTGAGGGCGGGTTCAGTTGAAGGAGAGGATGTAAACGAGAATGAATGTTCAAAACAAAGATGTCATACTGATGATAGCCTTTCTGGTAGTATTGCTATGTGAATTGCCGGTGCCGGACTTGAAGCTTGTATCCGCCTTATTAGCCCAGACACTTTTTTCCCTCAAATTATATTTTATCCTTTGTCCATAAACGTAATTTAAAGCGTTGGTGATAGAATCTACTGTAATCAATAAAAATTAAAAACAAAGTAAAAAAAACAATGATTACAACAACAACAAAAACCTCAAAACTTTGAGCCATTCTGAAAGATAATAAGAAACAGATTACATTTTCCTAAGAAAAAAAAATGTTTTGACTTAATTTGGCTTTGTTTCGTTTGAGTGAAGAGAACCAACCACCTCGACAAAATAATAATCATTTAATGCTAGGAAAAATTTATTAGTAAATTAAGACAGACAGAGAGACAACAGATGGAAAGTAAAGACACGGGACCCACCAGTGGCACCCTCCAACCACCCGAACATTTTGGCGGATACATAGTCAAAGACAAACACCGACGGTATGTTATAATAATTGTGTGGCATCGTGGTGAAATCAGGCGCTCGTCAAACTTATGAAATCGAGGAAATCGACATTTCCCACATTTAGGGAATTCTCACCGATTTTTTTTATTTTTGTTTAACTTAATTTTGGTCTCAACATCGTTTATGTCCATTTAAAAACACATTCACGTGTTGATTTTTACTCCACAAACGTTAATCAAAGGCACAAAAATATGAATTTTCAGTTTCCAAGACACACAGGCTTTGGAAGTCACCAAACTTTGGTAGCCATTTTCTCGAGACACTCTGCCCCCTTCAGTCGCAAATATCTCGACTTTTATCAAGGATAAAAGGATACTTTTTTCCATCAAAAGCAATGCAAATGAACAGGCTTTAGGATTATTCCCATAACTTCATATACCCCACAAATGAAGAGCGCCGGGTGTAAATAAAAAGGGGGTGGGGATGAAAAGAACTATAGGTATCTAGTACCTGTTGTACGCGTACTTAGGAACAATTTTGCTATCATCTAATGACCACCGTAATTTCTGAATTGAAAGACCTTCTGATACACGGAAAACAACAGTTCTTGGGTATTCAAAATTTAAATCTCTAGCACGAATACGGCCAGAAAATGAGACCACGGTCCTATCTGTTTTCCGGGTAATATATCGAGGGGGACTGGTATCCAAGGCATCTATGGTTTAAGAAGATAGACGAAATGAAACAAGTGGAATGTTGTTCATGAAAGAGTTTCGCATTTTGATGGTCTGAGAATAATTTTTCGGAGGTCCATTCTAATTTCAATCAATAGAAATATGCACTTGCTAATAAATGGGAAATTATACTTTCAACGAAAAATTGTTGAATAATCATCATATTCATGTTTTAACTTGTGTACTTTTTAAAAATCAATACAAATATTACGTACATGTTAATAAATGGGAAATTATACATACAGTGATTTTATTTGTATTTTAGAATAAAAGGCGTTTGAATAAAGAAGCGAAAACTACAACGGAAAATTGTTGAACAATCGTGACGTACATGTGCTTTTTAAAAACCAGATACAACAACAAAAAAGTAGCAGTATAGCTTTGTTCATAAGATTATTTGAAAAAAGACTGTTTTCTCAAGGTTGCTTTCATTGCGTATAGGAAATGGTGGTCTGTAACATGGTGAGGAACACTCCCCATTGCATGTTCTTAGAATATGAATAATTCCCTGTCAGAAATTTTTAGGGGACATTGTTGCAGTTTATAGCTCTTAATTGTTGGAGATCTGCCTTGCAAAAGCCTATTCATTGAGTACGTTTTCTTCAATTTCTAAGTTGAGATTTGAGTTAATTTTTAGTCAGACTTGTCATGATACTTGCAACACAAATAGGTCGCATAAATGCCGAAGATAAGACTTGTTCCAAGAGAGCAACATTCAAAGAAAAGAAGAGCGATAGATGTGTTAGAGAGGAAAGGATGAGCAAACCACACCCGAGCACATGCCAACCAACCACACTGATCGTTGAGATTTGAGTACATGGGTAGAACTTTTTGAAAAAGGCAAAGCAAAAGATCGGAGACAAATCGCTATCCTAGAATTACAAAATTCTATCTGCTCAGTACCTAGTTTTGATTAATTTTGTGGAAAATTGTGAGTTTCACAACATGTCAAACGTTTACAAATGTTATTCTTTTTATATCTTGAAAACAGCACCGAATTATTTTACGATTGCGATAGAGCAGATAGAGCATTCGGTTTCTGACCTCGTGGTCTTTGTAACTCAAACGTCAAAAATGTCAGATAGAACTTTGTAATTTTAAGGTAGCGAAATATTAGGCCTACCTATAAGCCAGTTGATGATTGTTATACAGACCAAACACAACCTGGAGCTGAAGAGGCGGTCTCGAAGCCGAGGTCTGCAGATGTATATGTAGCGGGCCACTGCGATGGTTGTGAGGTCGAACATACAACCAACAATCACTGTCTTACTGGGGAAAAGAGAGAAACAGTGGTGGTAGTGGTGGTGGTGGTGGTAGTGATATTGGTACTGCTGCTGTCGCTGGTGATGATACTGATGATCAAGTTACCATCTACTTTTTAAAATTGTTTTTCTATGCGTGCTTACAACAACAGTGATGATGATGAGTAGGGGGGGGGAGGAGGAGGAAGTTGGAGGAGGAGGAGGAGGATAGCTTCCTCATAAAGCTTGAAAACCCGAATATTTTTACAAAAGGAAATTCATATTAAAACGAGCATTTTGTAATTAATTACCTCATTCTCGCTGAATTTTCTACAATTATGAGGATTATAATGCTTATGCTGATGCTGATGAGGAGGACGACGACGAGGAGAACGAGGAGAAAGGGAGAGGGGAGAACGAAGCCGGGGACGACGATGACGGAGGGGGCCAGGGTGGGG
>NW_004797606.1:294366-296219 GCF_000002075.1 Aplysia californica
GGGGGGGGTTTGAAGCAGTAGGAGAAAAAAAGAAGAGGAAATTGAGTTTAAAGACGTAGAGAAGTGAAGTGCAGAGCCAGTGGAAAGAGTTGAAGCGGGTGATTGATGGATCGATAAACAGACAATGGACCGGCAGTCAAAGAGATAATTATATAATATTGATGGAGCAGGAAAAGTCGACGGACGGACTGACGGGCAAAAACAAAGACAGATATTGCCATCCACTGATGAAAGGTGTATTTTTTTTTAAAAAGTCAGTTTCATTTTGTTGCTGTAACGATCAAAACGTGTATTACCTGAAAGCTGTGAAGGCGACGCATAGGTTCATGGAGAAGGGATACACCTCTCGACCAAAGACCCACAACTGAGCGGGCAGTATCACCCCTGTGAGGATGGGGGTGGGGGTGGGGATGAGTAGAATCTTTCTTTAGCAGCCATCTTTTCACATGTAGCTTGAATTTGAAATGAGATTCAAAGGTGCGATTTCCTCTGAAGATTCATAAGTTTTGGCTAAAATGATTGATGATCCACATACTTTTTTTGTGTGTTTTATTTAATTTTCGTAGTGCAAACAAAATGTTATGCAGGGTCAGAATATGTGTTGTCTGCTCCTTCTATTTCGGTGTCGATGTTGTTTTGATGTTGTTGCAATGTTTGACTAAGTATCAATCCTCATGGAGTATGGCTGAATAACAGAATTTAATTTCCCATGAGCCAGATTTGAAATTAAAATAAACCACCCCAAAAAATTGCGTAGGTGGTTTAGTGGTTAGGGTGTTTGACTCGCAACCGAAAGGTCAGGGGTGCGAACGTCGCCAGAGACCTGTCGTTGCGTCCTTGGAAAAAGCATTTTTCATGAATTTTCCTCTCTGCACCCAGGTTGGAATGGATACCTTGTTATAGACGGGAAAAGATCGTGTCGGTTTGCTAGTGTTTGAGTACTCAATAGGCTGCTTGCACCGTATCCGTCCAGAGAAGCTAAGAATGTTTCTTTATGTTTTAAGGTCTGCTAGGGTAATAATATAAGTTGTGAAACACATAGAGCTTGCTGTTAAGTGAGAATATACGTTATACAAATGCTATTTTATTAAACAGTGGCGTTCAATAAAAACTTTAAAATGTATTCACCTATTCATTTTGTAAAAGCCTTGCACTACCCACTCATGCAACAAACCATTTTCTAGCTAAAAGTATCTGACATCTACTATGAGGGTCACCCTCGATACGGCCACTCAACATGAGCTTTTGAGGATCAGCCTTGATAAAATGTTGTAAAAATCAGAAAAACGTAAAATTGTGTTTTGTGTTTGTATTGGGGAGCATCAACACAAGTGGAATGGATATGTATTGCGTATCATTATATGAACAGAGAATGTACAGTAAATGTACAGTATTTTACTTAGGTCGTTCAAAAAGGTTTGCCTCCTCTCCAATAACTTCTAAACTATTCAAGATATCTTCATGAAATTTGTACACAATTGACTTTCAATATGTATATTCTCAAACCCAGAAAACAGAATTATGCTATGATGTCACACCTTTATGCTATTGCTGTTTACATCAAGGAAGCTAAGGTACATTGTCGCCGAGAAAATGACGTCCATCAAACCTATGAATGTGCGCTTAAAGCAAAGAGCTGTTATTGAGTTCTTTACTGCAGAGGGAGCTGCACCCATTGATATTCACAAGCGAATGAAGCTTGTCTATGGCAAAGCATGTGTAGATGTAAGTACTATTCGAAGATGGGCAAAGGGGTTCGCTGAAAACCAGTCCACCAGAGACACATTTCCATAATCAAGCTCATTGTGGTCGTCCCAACTCTGCCAGTGATGTTCAATACCAGGAGAGAGTGG
>NW_004797606.1:298407-299874 GCF_000002075.1 Aplysia californica
CCCCCTCTCTCTCTCTTTGTCTGTTTTAAAATATTTATTTCATATTATCCCCCATCCCCCACCCCCCATGAAAACATAGGGTTTTGATTCTGACAAAAATGTGTAATCATTGTATATCCTTCAGGGGTGAGAGGTGCGAATAATTTTTCATAATAACTTCACACTGCCTTTGAAATTACGGATTTGTATCAAATAATGATATATTTTGGGGCGGTTGCTGGAGGGGGGGGGGTGGTTCTCATTCAAAAGTTTTGATAAATAACCCTAGCTGTTTCCGCCTGTCCTATCAACGTCTGCCTAAATGAGAAAGTATATCAGGGTATGGTTTTGTGTTATCTGCTCCCTCTCTTGCGAGGACAGCCGAGAGGCTGTGGGAATATGCAAGCCTCTTTGATTTGATGTTGTAAACAACATTACTGATAATGTTTCTCGAGTGCCACGGGACTAAAAGCCAGTGCACACTGCAGAACATTTCTCCAAATTCCTTTTTTGATATGGTTTGACAGAGTTGAAGGCGGTCATACTTTACCATCTTGGAGGAGCAAAAGCATTAATTGTGGTACTATTTCATCAATCAAATCCTCCAAAACCAGACATTATTAATTAATCTACAAGGTTGGGGATTGGTCCAGTTTCCTGAAAACATTTAGACATTGCGTGGGTGGCCAGATCTTTTGCATAGTCCTTCTCGACAGCAAGTTATATAACGTGTGCTTTACTTGATATAATATTACCTCAGCAGACCCTATAACACTCAAAAACATTCTGGGCTTCCCGGGAAGCATACACCGCAAGCTGCAGATTTCACGCTCTCAAACACTAACATACTGAGTAGCCGGGTACCCTTGTTCACATGAGTGAAGGGAGGAAAATTTGAGTAAAGAGACTTTCCCAAGAACACAGAATTGGGCTACTGGCGGGATTCGAACACACGACCTTCCTGTTGTGAGTCCGAGGGCTTAACTACTGGACCCTAAAAGGTTTTCAAACCAAATTTGAAGAAGCAAAGCATCGTCCAATAGGATATGATAGTGTGCACACTCCAGCACCGTTACCCGACCAGACAGGGTCCGATCTGATCTGATCTGACAACGAATCTGGCTGACGTGCATCCGGTTTCAGACGTTTCATCGGCCCACGCCCCTTTCCGTTATTTATCTTGTTGCTTACGTGCCCATTTCCTGTAATTTTTTAATTCTTTAAAACTGAAGGCTTCAGAAGTCACATGATTATATAATGGATTTTGAATATGGAAGCAACCTCTTTTTGAATATTCAAATCAGCATTTGAAATGCATTTGTTCCTGGTCACCTCTGATTAGTAATGACAGACATTCCCAAGAAACATTATATTATTATTATGGTTCTTTCACTTCATATTTTTTTAGTCATGTTATTCTGCAACAAATGGATGTGTGTCGTAATCGATGTTAACCTGTGTGTGTGTGTGTGTGTGTGTGTGTGTGTG
>NW_004797606.1:302180-306604 GCF_000002075.1 Aplysia californica
CACACACACACACACACACACACACACAAAGACATATACACAAAGACACATACAGAAAGACACACACACAAACACAAACGCAAATGCGTGTTCTTTTTTTATCATTACCACGTCCAGACAAGCAAAATTGATCCCTGCATGTATGAGGCAAAAGTGTAATGGATATTTCAATAACAATTTGTTGTTAATCTAAAATAAGATGGTGAGATTTTTTTCAAAAGTTTGTCTTTTAATTAAAATACAATATTAGTTCCACATGGATTTAAACAGCGTGGAGCTTCAAATTTCAAAGACAGAATGTGTTCCGCATGTTGTTCGATATTTAATTATATATAGAGGTCTGATGTTCTCACAATGTAGTTCAAACCCCCCTCCCCCTCTTCCCCCCTCTCCCTCCTTTTCCACTACATGTATCAAACGCACACACCCTATTTATTTATCCATACAAAAGCGTGCGTGCTCGCGTGTGCACGCGCCCACATACATACACACACGCAGGGACACGCATGCTCTCATGCACACACACACACACACAAACACACACACACACACACACACACACACACACACACACACACACACACACAAACACACACACACAAACACAGGCACACAAATACACACTCGTACATTATGTGCTTCCATAGAAGGGACAATTTAGATACAGGACAGGAAAGGGACTGCTTCGACTTTGCCTGTCAAAATCAAGTCAAGAAATTATTTTAAAGTTTTAATTTTACTTCGGAAACGTGCATGTGTAGGGAGAATAAATAGCCTATCCATTACCTTACTTCATTACTGCAGTCAAACGATGCGCAGATGTTTAAATCTATGTTGTTGTTTTTTCCAAGATAAGGTAACCCTCAACTAGACACGAAGGCCAAAGTCTATATTATGAGAAAATGTTGCCAAACGTTTGAAGTAAAGACGAGAGAATAGAGATGGAGAGAAAGCAGGGAACGTACACCAAAGTAGATCTAGTTGTGTTTGCGCCAAGCACAATAATCAATTTATTTTGAGCATGAATATATTAACGTATGCTTGCTATTCAATAGCTACAGAGGCAGGAGCTCCTGCTGGAATACTGTGGTTGTATACCCTACCCCACCCCACCCCACACCAACACCGCCCTCCTTCCCAATAATCACCCTAAACCCTCTAAGGGTATGCCTAACGGCTGGGTCTTCATGATAATGGAAGAGCCCATAAGACATTAGAAAATCAATAAAACAGTAAATTTCGTAGTCCAAGAAAATCTTTCCCTCTCTTTGCACATAGTTCGATGCAAATGGACTCCTTTTGGTGTCTCTTGGGAGCAGAAGTCGTGGGACTTTGTCATTGATTTTTGCAATAGCAACCGACCTCCCCTATGGAGAACCAGTCGGCCCTGAAAATCAATCTGTGTGCACCGCCACGTTAATCAAAACAAAACCCTGCAAACTTAAGAACCTTACAGCAAGAGAGGTATTATTATAATGCATGCAAAAAGAGTATTTGCTGACAGATAAAGAAAGAAAGAAGCTAATAGTTTACAATCAAATCTATACGACTTAGGTCATTAATATTTCGGAATCAGACTACCTGGACCCTGTCTGCAAGGGTATCCCAGGCTAAAAAGGATGCCACGTCAATGCAGATAAATAGAAATACTGGGTTTTTTTTAAGCAAAAAAAATTTTTTTTTTATATCCCTACATGCATACGGTTCCGTATATGGATCCATGTTTTCTTCGTATGACAGCAAAGAGATTCACTACCACACCACGACAGCAAAGAGATTCACTACCACACCACGACAGCAAAGAGATTCACTACCACACCACGTACCCGTTTAAGAAGATTGTTAGTTTCAAGGAACCTGGTGCTGTTTTTTCCCAGACTGAAGTCTGAGGAATTCAAAACACAAAGGCCAGTCCTCAATCTTCACACTATGGGCTACAGGGAGACGCGCCGTGCAAGGACAAGGGCCCGGATTCAAAAGGGGGGGGGGTCGATCTCAGTAAGATTCACAATGGAAACACTATATTATGTTAGTGTTTTACACCCCTATTGACACAATTGTAGATCATTATCGTGGCGGGCTACCGACCCTACCCATCAGGGCCGACCTGGGCTGAGAGGGGCATAACATCCCAACAGGAAGACCGAGATACTCGATAATAACTTTCTCCCCACTAAGGTCTCCTGCGTGCGCCAGCGAAGCACTATGCCGCTACACAACTACACCATAGGGCAACCAAGTGAATAGGACAAGCAAGTTACTCAGTAACAAAAAAAAGGAACGAAAGCAGTAGGATCTCTACCTGTGGAGCCTCCAAACATCTGCCTCCTGATGATTATGACAAAAGCATTCAGTGCCACGGCAAGAAGCAGTAAGAAGATGCAAGGAAATCACAGACTCCATGATCTGGAGGACAGGAACAAGAGTTAGGAATCATTAGGTGATTCGTGAACACTGTGGTGTGGCAGTAATGTGTGCAAATAGTTTACGCCCACACGTATACAATTTCGATCCCCAGGAAGTAAGCTGATTTCATCCTGCCTGTCAGGGCCAACCCGGGCTGAGAGTGATACAGTGTCCTTGTAGACAGACGATGGAAACATTTATTTTAAGAACTTCCCCACCAGGCAACCGAACTCGCATCTTTTGTAAGCAACGACGAAGAGCATAATCATTACACCGCTGAGGTTGGTCTGGTGATAGACGGTAAAGTCCGTCATGCCTCTGAAGCGGATCTATTTAATAACAACATGGATATCTTTAGAAACCTCAATAACATTTATTTTGGAGACTCAGAAATTCACTGCAGCTTGTTGAATTATGCAGAGGAGCAGAAGCAGTATCAAACTACTCTTTCTTTTTTAAAATTCAGCTGAAGTTGTAAATCAAACAAAGACCCTGGAAATATTATAAGACTCCAAAAGAAAGATTCCAGCATAGCTGCAGATAATAATTATGATTAGTTCCAGGCGTTGCTTTGGTACGGTATAGTTCTAACGCCTCTGCAAACACTATGGGTGCACCCTTTAAGAGCTGGCTACTTCGAGATAAGAAGGAAGAACCCCAGACAAAAAACTCGATATTGAGGGGACGAGGAGCAGGGTGCAGACTTGCTGGACGACGATAAGCCAGCCAGGATGTTATGTTTAACCCTATCCGTACGACGTGTTTTACTATCGTATCCATACGACGTGGGGAGCTCTGTGCCACCACTTTCCAAAGAGGAAATTTACTCGTTAATCCGATCCGTACGCTTTGCTTAGCAGTCTGTCAAAATGATTTTTTGAAAAATACTGAAAGTTTCAAAGAGATATCTTCGTACTAGAAGTATTCTAAAATGTGACGAATACAATCCCGGGGGTGCAAAATGACCCCAGGGCGTACGGATAGACAATCCGTGGGAACAAACCCAAAAAAAAAGATGGCAATGGATTGGGCACACACTCAAGAATCCAGCCCACAACGTAACAAGATAAAGTTCAATGTGGACGCCATGGGAGGAAAGGGGAGGAAGGCCGAGATCCACGTGGAAGCAGGTATCAAGCTGACATTCCAGCGAAACTTTTTTCTTCGGCACCCGAATTCTTCGTGAAGTGGGCGGGGCTATTTTCCCGCCAAATCTACTTCAAAGGAACGAAGCAGCATGGAAGCACTAGGTAAGTGGGAAAACGTCGAAATGTTGATTTCCTTGGTTCGAGAGAGAAGTGTTAAAACTAAGACTGAAAAGAGGTATTTATTTTCAATGTGGCTGCCATTTCCATAGCAACCACCTTTTTTTAAAGTTTATGGGAAACTTTCGGGAGTCTACGTAATCTATCAATGCTATCATTTATCGTTTAAATCATGTAATAACAAAAATAGCATTTCACTTACCCCCCCCCCCCTTCCTTAAATGCACTTGAATATAACTTCTTACATACATTAATTATAATTTAAGATTGCTGTATGTGCGCAGCCACATCAGCCAGCGCCGTTATTGTTAGGACTGAAGCTTCGAAAAGAAAACGACCCAAGAAAGTAAAGCTTATGAAGGAAGGACCATCATCCAGTATGAACGAATCAATTTAAAGCCTGCTTTCGTAGGAACAGGAGTTCTAACAGCAACATTTACTCTCTCGTTTTCAACGTGGAGTGCTTGCTCTGACTGAACTGAAGCCGTGATTTCAGTCAGAAATTACGGGTATGAATTTTAGGTATATGGAAGGAGGGCTCTTTTTTCATCGTACCCGAAGTTCGTACCCGAAGTTCGCATCGGTTTTTCGGGCATATGGAATGCCAGCTTCAGGCTGATGGAACACCGCTTGCTGGGAGTGGAGAAGATCGCCCAGAACAGAAAGGTGGAGAGCCCTTCTTGGCGGCTTATACCCAATACATTGTACCAGGGTGAAAGAAGCGAATGAAAGAGAGAGAATCGTAACCAGCCA
>NW_004797606.1:306989-309662 GCF_000002075.1 Aplysia californica
TCTCTCTCTCTCTCTCTCTCTCTCTTCGGTTTAGTTCTTTCTTTTTACGCCCCAAACATAAAAGCTCATAAACCATCGGCCAAATTGTTAGTCTTTGGATACCGATACCTGCCCTTTGCCCTTTTTTCAAGTTGCTTCTAAAAACCTTTTTTGGATGCACCCAAATTTTGCCCAGTATCTTGTCACCTGCCTCTATTTTATTTCACTTATTTGTTTGTTTATTTGTTTGTTGTTGCTTTTTTGTGTGTTTGTTTGTTGTTTTTTCCTTTCCTTGTTCCCCTAGCACCGGGGATTCTATGTCAGAGCTATTTCAGTTGTAGATCTATTTATTACCGTTCTTTTTGAGTGTGTCAGTTCTTTTTCTGTTTCTTTTCCAGTTTGCATTTTGGTTACCCTTTCTAATACATGTAGTTCCTCTGCGGTCACAAAGTCAAACCAACTCAGCTTAAAATATGCTTCAAGGCACAATTTGGTGATGTTTGGAACTTCCCCTGATCGGCCTTTGCTAATCTCCATGACTATGCTACATAACGCCCAACGTACCGGTAACACATCTATTTCACATTGCTCTTGAGCAGCGGAAGATTGGTACGCTTGCTCATATTATTATTTTTTTTACTACAAGAGCATTGGCAGTATTGATACAGGCATCTCTCATCTTCTGGACCCTCACCTGATACCTCCATCAGTTCCGTCTTGTTTGCTGATGCCATTCAGCAAAAAGGGGAAAGATTCCCTATCCATTAAAGTAGCACAGCTTGTAGAGTGACGGGAGTTATTTCTGGTGTATTCAACCTGAGGATTTTGCTTTAGCCGTTGCTGATATGGAGTCCAGTGGTGGATACCACTTTGTTGATGGTGTCTGAAGGTGTGTTTGTGGAGGGGTGCAGTTGTTGTTGTTGTTGGTGTTGTTGTTGTTGTTGTTGTTGTTGTTGTTGTTGTTGTTGCTGTTGCTGTTGTTGTTGTTGTTGTTGTTTGTTTGTTTGGGTTTTTTTATCTAGATCTAACTGAAGGTAAAAAGTGCTAAATTGTCAGCAAAATCAGGACCTTCCATTTGACTAATACGTGGCCTTTGAATCACAGTTTGTCATTATGACAACCTGAAGTCTCATAATCTTACCCACTACATGCAAGAACGGAAAAAGAGAACAGCAAGCAACCATGCCATACTTCTGTCTTTGTTTCAAAGGGATAAGTAACGTGTCCTACAATTAATTCAAAAGTGGACAACTCATTCCTCCATGCCTCGTTTGTATAAAAAGTACACAAGTTTCTCTTTGGTCTCATATTGGCACACGAATTTCCATATCACATGTATTAGTCTATATTGATTCCCTCTTAAGACTGCCAAAACCTTTTTTACAGTCATCCACGAAGCTGACACCAACGGACAAGCGCCACCCTATGGAGGGCAGTACACTGATATCAGAGGTTGTTATTAGGCCTGTCCACAATCTGCCTTTTAAAATTCATCCAGATTCTCTTATAAACGCTCTCTTTAACGATTACGGCTATAGGCCTGTTTTGTTTGTGTTGTTGCTTCTTTCTTTTTTTTGGGGGGGGGGTTGTTTGTTATTGTTTTTTTGTAGCCTGTGAGCATTCCTCTCTGGCTGATGCTTTAGGATTGCTCTTTCCTCTCTTTCCTTTCTTTAATAAATCATCATCACCATCACAATCACCACCATCATCATCAATAAAATGTGTTTCATTAAAGGGGGGGGGGGCTATACCTGAAGGCTGTTTCGCTTATTAGGGGATCAGATTTGACTAAATTTCACACATATAACAAGCATTGTGAGGAGTCTTAAAATCCGCAATCAAATTTGAGAAAAAAACTTTCGTTGCCATGGGAACGGCGTCCATATTGGATATTTTTGGCATGTCTAACGCAATGAATACCGCATTTATGTTTCCTGGAAATAGGTTGTTATTTGGCGTGCACGTTAGTCGACAATAGATCTACAAATTTTATTGTTAAATTTTTCCTGAACGAATTAGATTTTTTTCAATGAATATTTTCCTGAGGTAGTACCTGATTAACAGAAAAAAGCGGAGAAAACAGAAAACTCGGTTTGATTTGTGATATGAGAAATAAAGGTCACAAAAGATAGAAAGGGAGATATAAAAGGAGACAGAGAGAGAGGGAGATGAGTCGATTGAGTGGGGCGGGAAAAGAGAACGAACGAGATTAAGGAAAGAGTGAGAAAAGAGAGAGAAAGAGAGAGAAAGAGAGAGAGAAAGAGAGAGGGAAATAGAGAGAAAGAGAGAGAGAAAGAGAGAGAGAAAGAGAGAAAGATGAAAAAAGAGAGAGTAAGAGAGAAGCAGAAACGGTCCTGCCTCCTCGGCGGTCACCAACGAAATATGAAAGTTTGATCCAAGTATTTACAGGAGCCCACACACGAATAAAAAATTTGACTACTCGTCAAAAAATTATATCAAACGGGTTTGATCGGTCAAAATGTTTATTCAAATCTTTTTTTTACATCAAAACGCCCTACACAAAGCCAAATTTTGCATCAAAATTTCTTTTTTTTTAATGTGTATGGTTCCCTTTAGTCATACAGCACAGCTGCGCAGAAGCAGCGTTTAAGTAGACGATGCATTATATCTTCCTGCAAACTGCCAAGATGAAGTAATGCTGGCAGCTCCGTTGGAAAAATCAATAATCTAATT
>NW_004797606.1:310449-311753 GCF_000002075.1 Aplysia californica
CTCTCTCTTCACTGTGTTGGAATTGTGTGTTGTTTCGTAATGAAAATGTCATTGGTTTTGTTTTGTACGCATTTTTGTTCGCTGTTTGGGCAGCACTCCGTAACATTTGATTGTTTCCTTTTTTTCCCCCTCCCGTTGTTGTTTTTTCTGTTATTGTTGTTTTGTGTGTGTGTGTGTGTGTGTGTGTGTGTGTGTGTGTGTGTGAGTGTGTGCTTGGGGAGACGGAGAGGAGGATTTGGGTTAGAGGTGTTTATGAGTATGAGGGAGAAGTACTGGGTGTTAATGTTTTGCAGCTGAAAGCACTCGACTTTATGTTTTAGGCAGCTGAATGCCCTTCACCTTTCTGTACTGTTGCTTATACAAAACAGTTGCCGACAAAATGTACGGTTTTACTGTATTCACCGACTTTCTGTCTGTGTTGTAGCAGTTAGGAGCTTTGCTGTCGCATGCAGGAGGTCCGTGTTCGATTCCCGAGTGGGGAGAAAATTTTTATCGAGTATCTTGTGTCCTTTTCAGCCCGAGTTAGCCCTGACAGACAGGGTCAGAAGCCAGCCTGCTAATAAATGGTCTATAATTGTGTCAATGAGGGCGTAACAATTCTAACATTATTATTTTTTAACACTGCCTTAACTGTCCTTGTCAGACAGCTTTACTCACACACACACACACACACACACACACACACACACACACACACACACACACACACACACACATACACACACACATACACACACACACACACACACACACACACACACACACACACACACAAAACTCCATAAATTCTGTTTACTGATGGTTTTTCAAAAACCTTTTCATAAATATCAGACAATGACATGTATCTTTTGAAAACAACAATTGCTATTAAATTACGACAGAAAATTGAATAAGCGAGCCTACCCATGGTAATCGAAAACTGTTCGAAATGAATACTGTATCGATAAAACCACCTTTCCTTGAAAAACTCAATAGCTATACGAAAGGGAAACAAAATCCACCTATCATTTACTACGTGTATAAACTTAATTGGCTACGCTTTGGAGATCAACCATTCAACCTTGGCGTCATTGCGTTACCCACAAACAGTGACTGCGGACGATCGAGGAATAGTGACCATTTATTACATTTCCTCGTCGCAAGTGAACTTGGTGTAACCGCTACTGTGTTGTATACAGCTAGACGAGGTCTAAGATTTCACATCTGCTGGATTTTTAATAACTAGAGATTAGTCGAATTACCGTCAATTAAATGGGGGGGGGGGGGGGGGGGGGGTTTCGCCTATTTTCAAAAATGGGGCACAT
>NW_004797606.1:312415-314417 GCF_000002075.1 Aplysia californica
ACACACACACTCAAACACGCACACACATACACACACGTGCCCACACTCACACACACATACACACATGCACACATACACACACGAACATACACACATACACATACACACATACACACATACACACATACACACGTACACACACACGCGCGCGCGCGCACACACACACACAATGTACACGTACTCGCGCCCGCCACGGAACCCCTTGAGCAGTCGCCAGCGATGAGTCGCAAGGTGTGTATACTACGTCATGTACTATACCATACATAGCTGGAGGTGAGGACAAAAATAGTATTTTAAAACACCAGAAGACGTCGTTGGTGTATATACCTGATCAGTAATTTAAAGCATAGGCCTAAGAAGTACAGAGCTGGCATAAGAAGAATTTTTAATGCTAACATGTTTTCAAATGCTACCGACGTAGTCCCAAATCTAGATCTATTGGTTGTCTGTATCATTCATCATTTAACTTAATCTGTAACTGTAAGCTGCAACCCCTCCCCCCCCCCTTTACACACACTCATATACGCACACACGCACATACACACACACACACACACACACACACACACACACACACACACACACACACACACACACACCACAAAGAATAAATAAACAAACAAATAAAACGATAAAAACATAAAGTATCCACAGGCTATAAATACCAAGATCAATATATATTATCATCAAAACAAGGTATTCATTTAGTACAGTCGATTTTTGCCCTATTCACAGCTATTCGAAGCTTGCAGAGCATTTCAAATGCTGAGAGAATTTTATTTTTTTTTCATAATGGTTTTTTTTTTTTTTTATTTCTCAACCCGTAGCAAAACTGAAGCAAGATAAACTATCTAAATTCACCAAAGTAACTTCAACCTTTTGTTCTAGCAGTGGCGTAATGTGGGCTGGGGCTTGCAGCTTCGTCCCCACCTGATAATATTCACTTTTCTAACTAAAATCAAAACAAAACATTTAAAGAAATTTTGTAAAGGGACAAAACATAATAATGTTCGTGTATTCCGATAAAAAGCGAAATTTCACGAAAACCCAAACGAAACTTCTGAAGCATAACACCCCAAAAAGTGATCTGATTGGTCTGGATGTCTACTACTATTCACTACAACTATAGCTCCGTCCAATCAAGTGCTCCTTCCGTTGGGGAAAATAAACTCTCATTGGTTTGTCCCTTAAGCCCCGCGCTTAAATTCCCACAAACGGAATATCACTGAGGTTTTAACCCTGCATGGCACAAGGCCGAGACTTAAGCAACTGATGATTCTGTCTGGCTCCGGGGCTGAAACCACGCTGTGTCACGCGATACTGAATCGTGAATCGCACGCCTAACTTTTGACACCAAATTTTGACACCTTCGCTCAAGATCAGAGCGTAAACTGAGAACCCCCCCACCCCCATCCTTTTTTTCCCTCAGCTCCATATGTACTCTTTGGATAAGCTGTCTTATTATAGTGACGTCAAAGGGCTAAGATTGTGTAAGCACTCTTGAATGGAGGTTTGAGCGTGATTACTGTTTGTGATCTCTTGCGTACGTATTGTTTTCACTTGTATTCTGTGTGTGGAGATCAGACAAACAATGAAACAAGTGCCGTTGTATTGTATCAGTGAGTTCGGGTAGTTTTAAACTGGAATCTAATGTTTGTTGTACAATGCAGCATTGTATCGTGTAGAATAATTATTGGATATTCGCTTTACTCCATTATTACGCTCATTGTCAAGAAACTGGGACCACATCAAAGAGCAAAATGTTCACATCCTGTTGTGGATTGAAAACGAAATAGATATTTTAGTCATGAATGGTTCATCATGAAGGATGCACCGTTGAACCAAAAAGTCATGGGAAAATTTGCTCAACATAAAAACCAAAGGACACAAATCAGGTACATGTTTAAATGCGAACAGAGTCGATTTTCATGGTTTCAAGCATGATATTGCTATTAACAAGATTATAATACTTTTGAATTTAATTATACCTATATGTCGGTTG
>NW_004797606.1:315196-316752 GCF_000002075.1 Aplysia californica
ACAAACCACTACAAAAAAAAAAAAAAAAATCACGTAATATTATTGTTCGCTTAATGATTGTGCCGTGCTTACCCCTTTCTTACACTTTTCTTACAGGAGCCAAAGACCGCCTCTTACGGTGGTACCGGGAGTTCCGGCACTGGGTACCGGTACCTGCCCAGCCCTACCTCCCAGCACGACCTCACAGAGAGACTCGGGGGAAAAAAAGTATGTGTATGTGGAAAGAGGGGAGGGGGTACTCAGTCTATGTCTGGAGCTGCGAGGGTGTGCAAAGAGCAAATTAGATGTCAAACGATGCCTAGGCTACTAGCCTTACGTCACACACTGTGTGGAAGGTAGGCCTAGAAACTTTGCGAGCGCATAACAACAGAGAAAAAGAGACTCTCTAACAACACTGGAGCCGTGTGAAGAAAGAAGAAATTGCGAGGAAGGAAAGATGTACATTTTGCCTAGAGAATGAGTTTTTAACTGTTCGAATAAAATTGCACGTTTTGTCTCATTCTCAGCCCTCGCTGATTTGTATCCCATTCTGATCATTGAAATGCAACATAACACAATACTGTACCCAGCTTGAAGCCCTATTCCTATCTCCCTGTGGGTGAGCAGGAGTAACTAGATATAACATTGTGCTTCAAATGAAAAAAAAATTCACAATTCACACACACTCACACACACGCAATGCTCAGTGATGTGAATGATGATCATTTACCAGTTTCAATAAACTGCTACTACCATTGCTTAAACTGTTCGATTACGAAAAAAATAAGGGGAGGGGGAGGGGCGAGTTCAGGATCATACTTTCCGCACGTAGAGTTAAGGCGCCAAAGGGAGGGGGAGGGGGGGTGAGTTGCACTGCGTCTGTCTGCTCTGCTATAAAGAATAATTTTTTCACATTCATAATCTCTTTTGACACATGTTGGGCATGCGCCATCTCATTACACCTACACTCAAACAACAGAAAAATGACGGGGGGGGGGGGTTATTTAACGCTCAATTTTAAACAACTTCACCGGCTTTTGGCACTGCTTCAGCACTATTCAGGCCCATTCTAACACCATTTAGCGCCATTCAGCTCCATTCTAGCACCATTCAGCACCCATTTAGTTTTAGCACAAGCCACAAGCTCAGCACCACTTTCACATAATGTACCATTAAGTAAGTGTCTTACCTTCTAGCTGTCTTTTTGGACCTCAGTGTCTTTCCAGAACACAACTGAATTACTTATTTTTTAATATCAGAGGCAACACAGATCGAGATGTTGTGTTATGTTATATATCCTTACGCGCCTGTAGCAAAGGAATTGTATGCTCCTGTCCTGAAAGAAACGTTACAATACAAGCCACCATTGACTCACCGCACGCTACGTACAGTCCGCAACATTCGTTCGAATGGCTTCTCGCTCGCCAAGCAGGAAATCGTTTAGCGAATGTTTTTTCCGCCCTTGAGGGGGTTTCAGATGAACAAAGAGCAGTGTCTGTTTGATCAAATTTGCGTTCAAATTAATTTTCGTGTTAATTCAATAATGCATCAAGCTACTCAATACACACACACACACA
>NW_004797606.1:317645-318863 GCF_000002075.1 Aplysia californica
AATATAGTATTATACATTCATACACATTTTATACATATACGTGTATACTTGGGAGCAAGGAAAATGTGGGGTCTTTGGAGAACCAGATCTTAGCCGACGCACCGAGGGGATAATCCACGGTGACTCGTGGTCAGGCCACAATAGGTGAAATGATTTTCCCTCACTTTGAAATTAACTGGCGTGCCCCCTAAGTGGGTTTAGTTTATGACTTAAGAAAAGCAAAGAGCGGTCAACCTTGATGACCAATCCCAACGGCATTAGGTACCTGTAAGCAATTTTTACTCACCCAATCGCGAGTCTAAGTCTTAAGATCTACTCCGATCCTGTTGCTCCTCCCCTTTACCTGTCCCCGTCGTTCTGAGCAAGAAAAATTCTGAAATTATGCAAACTGAGCCCCAAGAAGTAAAATTATGCGATTCTGTTAATTTTAACAAAGAATGATAAAGGAAAATAATCAGAAATTATGCCCCCCAAAAAATGGTCAAATTTTGCTAAATTATGCGGGGTGCATAAAACCACGGAGACAGGTTCACAGTTCGATGTGAACCCGTCTGACGCAGACTTGATGTAGGCCGCCCTACCCACCCCAGCTTGTGATGTAAGTTCAGCTGGGAAGCTCAGATGCGAGTGCGATGTATTTAAAGAAAATAAACCTCAGAGTTCAGAGTGATCCCGTCCGGGGATAACTCAGTGTACTGAGTTTCATTGAGCTTTACAACGAAGCTGTGTTCACTTTCACGAGAGTGGATGCTCCGTGATACAAAGGCCTGTATAATGATCGCATATTATTTTACTGCTTGGGTGATCAGCTGCACCAACCCGGGTATTTTTGTTCACCAACTTTGCACTGAAATTCTGGGCCTTAGCCGAATGCCAGCCTTCAGAGCGGGATCTTAGTGATGAATATTGTGTAGAACAAAAAAATAAATTATGTTGGGGTTTTTTTTTAAACAACGGGATTGGCAAGCGTTGGGATCTTAAGCGGAGACTGAAGTATAAATGTATAAATTATATGTATGTATGTATGTATGTATGTATGTATGTATGTATGTATGTATGTATGTATGTATGTATGTATGTATGTATGCATGTATGTATGTATGTATGTATGTATGTATGTATGTATGTATGTGTGTGTGTGTGTGTGTATGTATGTATGTATGTATGTCTGTGTGTCTGTCTGTGTGTCTGTCTGTCTGTGTGTCTGTCTGTCTGTGT
>NW_004797606.1:320846-342688 GCF_000002075.1 Aplysia californica
CTTTTCTCATCCTTACTATTGTCATTTTTTATCTACATGTACGTCTTTTGTACGTTTGTCACACTCTTGTGACCCGCTACTCCCGGGGTGCCTTGATAGTCAACAAAGCAGACTCTGTGCTGTTGAAGCTTGAGAGGTAAGCAGAGTAAGCCTGATTCCCTACTGTAAGGACTTCTCTGTTGACATCCACCCCTTGGTGCTCATATGACCTTATGCAGCTGCGAGCGCCGTAAAACCTCTACTAAAACTTTAAAAAACTGTGACCAGTCTTGCTTCATCCAGATCTGTGTTGCGCGATTGCCATGGGCAAGGAAAAGGACTAGATCTATGTTATGTAGTAACAACCATTTACATGCACTAGTACACGTAAATTCAAACTGAAATTTTCTGCTGGATCAGAAGCTAAGCTACTATAGTGTCAAAGAACCTGTGGACATGCAGTTTACTTTCTGATACTCGTCAGCCCTTTGTTGACGTCCGCTTTTAATCATGAGTTCTCCCATTATAAAAGTCTCACGGGCGCAGGCCAGCCTTATGGCGGTATGGTTTATAAGAAGGCTATCTGGCAACACCAGACATTTTTGCAGACAGGCCGAGGTGGCGCAGTTCCTATGAAAATTTTACGACTTTATTAAGATTACATTTCAATTATTTTCATATATATATATATTGGTCAAAGCCTAAAAATAATAGCATTCTCATAATCAGTGCAAGTCAGGAGCATGGGCGAAAAAAACGATAGAAACAGGCCGGACTCGCATAGTAGACAGAAGACGTGTATGAGAAAGGCTGTGCGCTGTATGTCGGGTGTACCTCTAGTTCGTTTGTTTGGTGTTTTACGGCGCTCGTAAACCGCATATGGTCATATGAACGCGCGGGACTCATTTTCAGTTTTGGTGTAAACTAATTCTGAATTTTTCCCGGGTGGCGGCTGAAGCCTACTCTTATCGATTATGCACAATCAAGGGATCTTTAACATGCGCAACTTGAAACACGGGATCTCTGAAATTGTTCACCATTAACCAAGGAGGTTGAGTGTTGGATCTTACCTTACCTAAGATAGGGGTGTGGCTGAAAGACAGCAGTAAGAAGGAGCCAAGGAGTAGCAGTAGAGAGGCTGCAGAAAGAGTCGGGAGCAAAATGGGGTTGGTGCAGAAAGTGGAGACGAAAGCAGACGACAGAACATGGTTAGGGCACAGGACTGGAGGTGAAAGGGAAAAATGTTTAGAAAAGAAAATTTTCAGTCGCTGCCAAGTTTCAAGGACCGTACAACTTAGACAGTTGGCGGATGGCGGTGTAAAGGCATAAAATACTATGTTTATACAAGGCGTTCCTTTTCGTACACTGGCAAAAGCCTGGCAATAAGCGGGGCTGGCGGTATTGCGGGGGCGGCACAATGAGGTTCGACTGCATACTTAAAAACAGTCAAATCTGTACCGGAACTCAAAAGGAGAACAAGTAATAAAATATTTAATGGTGCATAACAAGTCCTACCAGTACCAGTAGGCTACTTCTTCACAATTGTTTTGTTGTTCTTGTCAGTCTGACTTGTCTTTCCTCAGTACAAAATGAATGTTATTTCATCCAGGTGATTCTACCTCAAACTAAAATATTCCAATAGCTGTTAGAAGTAACAGTTTCTGTAGTATGCCCTTGGTAGCTTGTTTTGTTTCTTCATTTTGAGATTACTCTGTTCCTTTATTAACCACGAAATAAAGAACTTTTGAAGAAGGAGCGTTCATGCATCCCCTGTAAATTTACAAGACAAATGACAAAACACCAAGGCGGACTGCCCTGGGCTTCGCTGGATGGACCGGCAGAGAACAAACTACAACAAGAACACAAGAAGAAAAAGGTAAGTCTAAAGACCCTTCTGGGGGTTAGCAAAAGAATGAAAGACGGGTCAAAAGCCTTTCTGAAGACCGTCAAAGGGTTTGTTGAGGAGGAAACAGCGCTTCTGAGGTCTAGGGGGCAGAGGCGCTCTGAGGGGTAGGGGGGCAACAGCCCTTCTAATGGCAAGGAAGCGACAGCCCTACGGGGCAAAAGCCCAAAGGGGCGACAGCCCTTCTGATGACGAATGAATGACAGCCAAAAAGAAAGAAAAAAAAAGTGGGTGGTTGGCGGGTGCTCTGGTGTGGTTTGCTTCTTCTTTCCTATCAAACATCTATCGTCCTTATCTCCCCTTCTTCTTTTTAATGTTTGTTACTCTCTTGTAACACCTCTAATCTTCTGGCGCTCAGATGACCTTATGCAGTTGTGAGCGCCGTAAAACCTCTACTAAAACTAAACTATTAAAAAAACCCACCAAGGAAGGACAACCAAATTAAAATCTCTGTGGAAATATTTCTCAATCAAAGATGTATGAAATATTTCTAAGCCTCTCTGTTCTTTCACACTGAGATTGAAATTGCCTGTAACTTCAAAATCCCCCACTACTTCATGAGGAAATTCTAAACTGTCAAGGCTACATTTGTATCCTAGTGACTGTGACTGAAGGGACAATAAAGGTGTGGGACAAGGGGGTTTTTTCATTAAAAATATGTGGGGAAAAGAAAAGATAAGAAACAAGAACAAAAATGAAGAAGAATCCTCCAAATTGATATTAACCTCATTAACAACAGGAAGTTGTTGATCATTAGTTTAAGTTATGTTGCGTCAACATAACCACCACATTTCATTATCATTAAAAAGAAGGCCTACACATGTACAGTATTCGGCTATTGCTGTTGTGGAACAAAAATAAGCAACACAAACAAAGGATTAAATGTATACAAAGTTTCCTTTGATGAAGTACTCAAGACTGGGCATGCAACCCTCACAGACATCAAACTACAGTTGGAAAAGTTCAGTTATTACCCCACTACAATTTGACTGACAAATTCTCTAAAAATCTTTTAATACAACAAGCTGTACAATTAGATAAAGGTATAGTGAGTATTTGAAATAAACATTTACACTAAGAGTCCTGCAACTTTTCAAAAAGCATACAATACAGTTTTAAAAGGACTGACACTACTTCAGCCTGTTAACCATTTAAGCTTAAATTTTTTTCTTCAGCAATGACTCGAAGAACTAGAATGAAAATATTATGGACAAATAAACTGCAAAAGCTGTAATACAAAATTAACTGAACACTCAAAATACCATATCATTAGACACTTACTAACAGTAAATGTCCATTATTCTCCAAATGACCAGAAACACATAACACAGGGGGCAAAAATTTTCTTTCCAACTTTCAATGTTAAAATTTACAATGTCAGCACTAAAGCTCTTTATGCACGGCCATGGATTTGTACTGACGTTGTAACCATAGCTCTAGAACTAAGAAAAACAAAGAGCCTACTAAAATGAAAATTGCTATTACGAGGGGGTCTGCAAAGTCTGTGAAGGCAGCATGCCCGGCGCTGGGTCAGTCGAGTTCATCTGGGCGCACTGGATGGGGCAAGGGTATCACCGATTTCTTCTCTGTGTCTCTGGAAAGGGCTTTTCTCATATCTGAAACAAAAGACATTGGGAATAAACAGAAGGAGCTTGATAAAACCACAAATGATAATTACAGGTAGGTTAATCTATATAAACCAGTATAACCTGGGGAGACTGTTCACGGAAGACCTATAGTACATTAGAGTAAAATGAACATTTTTTTAAATCTCTAATTTCTCTTTAACATTTTCCCCATCCCCATAAGATCTTTTTTGGCAGTTGACTGCTTGCTTTTCAAACCGCAGTGCATTTAATTTTATACATTCCAAAAACCCAGATGACCCAAATTTCATGGGACCAGACAATTTCTTTATAGCAAGCATATTTCGTGTTAAGGGAAGTTGCAGTACCTGGTACATAAAACAAAGAGGGAAAGAAAAACAATGGATAATTAAATTCTCAATCCTTTCACAGTAACAGGAAATTCATGTTACATGGCTTAGTATCCCCTGCTTCTCATGCAGCTTCATATAGCTTTTCAAGTTACTCTTAGCTTCTCTGTCTTGACTGCTACAGATTCAGGTAGAGATTCAATTAAAAGTGTCACCTTCACAGTCAGCCTAAAAAAAAAAAAAACCCACTCCGCTTTGACTTTCACCTGCGACAGGCACACAGTACCTCTAAATCTAAAACCTTTCAATCTAATTCAGGAGCACCATGTACTCAATTCCACGACCCTTGAATCAGAAATGTGAAATTCCTAAGACAGGAGATCTAGATGACCAATCAACAATGCCATCTCAAATGGTGGATAGAACCAGGTACCCCACATAACCACAAGAGGAAAACTGCTTGTCTCTAGACAAATGAGAGGAAACAGAAGGCAGTATGCACGCTATTCAGAAGTATTCACAGTGCCCTATACATTTAAATCTCTACTGTGTCGTAAACCAGCTAGGAATCAACCGAAAGGGGAAAAGTTAAAACATACCAGTAACTTACATTAATTTATAATCTAAAATAGAGTCAATGAAAAAAAGTAGCCTTTCCATTTTGTTTAAAGTAGGCCTACAGTCAAATTTGTCTAGAAGGCCACCCATTGTAGAGGAGAAAAGTGGCCACCTTAGACATGAGGCTGTCTTAAGCAGAACTTCTTTTAGTCAGAAAGACCACATCCATCTTAAATAGGACTAAGCCAAATAGGTTGAGAGCCTTGAAAACTCAAAAAAAACGACCCAAGTTCAAGAACCTCCCTGTCTGGGAACTGAACCAGGGCCATCATCTGCTCAGTTGTCCATCATGATACTAATTGAGCTGACGGTGTGCCCAGGGCAGGAAAGAGCACGATAGGGAGCGGGAGGGGGCTTTATAAGAGATAGAATGAGAGGGGAAGGGGAGAGAGGGAGATGGCTAAATAAGACTACGAGACAGAAAAGGAAAGGGAGGTGGGGTGGTGGGGGGAAGGGATTATTTTCCCACAAGTTTTCCACTTTGCGAGAAACAAAAATCAGATACCTTGGAGCCAAGCAGGATTCTCCAATTTAGCTCTCTGTCCTGTTTTCCTTGTAACCTAAGCATAAGACTCCTGAGTTGCCCATAAGAAATCAATTTTCAATTGTTTAACTCAGAACATATGGTACTCCAAAGAGTAAAAACAAAAACATTCATACCAAATGCATCTTCATCCACATCTCCTGAGTAATATTCCAAGACTCTACGGTAGACGCTGTAACCCAGTTTCTCATACATGGCTACAGCAACTTTGTTGGACACACGGACAAACAAATCTACAAAGTAGCATCGTTTTCTGAAAAACAAAAATATTGACATCAAGTTATGTTCATTCAATAAAAAAAATGTAAAAATTAAAACAATACTGTTATTCGACAAAAAAACACACACAAAAAATAAAAATCTACCATACATATATATATATACAGGCCAATAAAACGAAAGACTTTTCTTTTTTAAAAATAAGGTCCTAAAGTATAAACCCCCCCCCCAAATTATACCTGCAACATACAGCAAGGACTAGACCCAACAAAGGGGAAATAATACTGAATAGGATTTGCCAATGAACAATTATCCGGTTTACTGATTAAATCAAGCTCAATACAACAACCAACAGTTACCTGAGGTAAGGCATTAGATTTTGATGCCCAACCAATAAAGATTTCACGCAAGTTGAATCCCCTCCAGCACGCCAAAAACTCTATGCCCCCACTTATTTGGTGTGCCACATATAAAAATGGGCAGATTTTATACTCCCCATTACACGCAAGTTTATATGGTTGGTTATGCAGATTAAAAAAACAGGTATCACAAAACATTTCTCCTTATGCACGTTTTTCAAAAACTCGGAAAAAAGCACCTACTATTTGAAAGATATATAATATATATATAGATAAAAAGTATTACAATTACAGTCAAATCTCAATATAACTCTCCCCCCCCCCCCCCCCACCCCACCCCCATTATACTGCCAGCCCCGCTTACCCCCAGGTTTTGCCAATGTATGTAAAGGAACACCTATATGAACAAAGTATTTGTGTCTTTATACTTAAGCTGGGCAAAGAATCGATTCCCGCGATTAGTGCTACCAAAGAAAAGTTCCGATTCCTTTTCACATATTATAAACCAACTGTTACTAATAGCTTTATTCATTAAAATCTTCTTTTTGTTAAAGAATTTATTTTCTAAAAATAATTTTTTTAAAGTTGGTGCCTTGTAGTGTTCCGAAATCAAGGTTATCCCAAACCCGGAGATATTCGGAGCAAACCAGGTAACCATGGGAAGAAATCCCATCATGAGAAAGTTATTGGGTTCGAAGTTGATTCCTAGGATTCCTAGCTTTCAATAATCGGGAACTTTACCGCCCACAACTACTTAATACAACCATCCACCCACTGTGTGGGTTGTACTGTCCTTATTAAATTAACGTAAATTTGCCCCGCTATAATGCCAACGAACTGGATGCAAGAGGTACAAATTACACATGGTGGATGCTTAATCATCTTTCCCCACACACAGCTCTGCGAGCTCCGCCTATTTCTAGCACTTATTGTCGATGTGCTCCTGATTTGCACAGTTCATAAAAATGATTATTTTTAGGCTTTGGGCAATATTTTTCAAGAAATTGGAATTAAATTTTTAATTCACCTGGAAAAACTTCGAGAAAATCGTCAGATATACCATGTTGCTAAAGTTCTGTCACACCCACTTTAAAAGTGCAATAACTCATTTACTATTCAACATAGCCATGAGAAATTTGGTACACATGATCTTTATTCATTTTTTGTCAACATGACATTAAAAGAATTGACCAATGTTTTTCCTTATTCAAGGGCGATAATTTTATACACACTGACCCTGGCAAAATCCAAATCAAAGTTTGCTCAGTATTGTGTGTGGCCCCTTCCAGCTTGATTTACTGATACAAAACATCTGTTCATTGACTGAATAAATGTCCTTATGGTTGCTTGAGGAATCCCTTGCCATTCTTTTTTAAGTGCAGCCTTCAGCTCCTGGCAGGTATGTAAAGAGTACAGCCTGTTTTTAATCCTCCAGTCAAGATCATCTTACAGTTGTTCTGTTGGGTTAAGGCTTGTTGATCTTGCAGGCCAGTCCAGAACAATGATTTGAGGAGTTTTGGCTGATCATGGCCGCATTGGGTCGGGTGTTGTCTTGTTAGCACATCCCATCAATCGTGCCATATTGGGCAGTCAACATGACGATGAATTTCATCATGATACCGTCATCCTTTGATGTTGCTTTAAAAAGTGACCAAATGTGTACAATAAAGAGCAGAGAATTCACCTCACACCATCACGTTTCAGGCACCAGATCAGTCCACTTTGGGGACGTTGGCTTTGGGAAATCTCTATCCTCTTCTTTTAAACACTTTTTCTCCTACATCAATGCAACGAATTAAAACCCTGAACCATTGCTGAATGGAACACTTTACCAATGTCCTCAGATCCATCGACGATGTTATTGTCCCCAAATTTGGCGATTTGTTCAATGAAACAGGGTTAAAATGGCTCCACATAAAGGGCAATAATCACGTAATCCATGATCATATAAATGTCTAATAATGGTGTTTTAAGACAGTCTGATGTACCAGGTAGTCTATGCACTTGGTTGAAACAGGTTTCGAACATGGGTTTTGATAATAACCCACATCTGACGTTGAGTTGTCGCCCTTGGTTGGCCATATCTAGGCTTGTCTTGGACAGTTCTAGTGATGTTAAAAAGCTTGTTCAAGCGTTAGATGGTCCTGCTGCACACAACTACGTGTCTTGCAACAGAAGAAAGCACAATTGAAGAATTTATCATACACACAGCGGCGTTCATTTTCTGCATTTGTCCGTTTTGTTATTTTGAAAACAGGTGAACAAATGGCCCAACTCTTAAAAATCACGGAATTCTCCAGTGTGTAAGGTGTGTTTACACTTTGCGAGATTTAACACCAATTTTGTGTGTTGGATGCATTGATTTTAACCTATACCGTGAAAAATCAAAACCAACACTTTGCTCACGAACTACCTCCGGTTTATGATTTCTTTCGTCTGCCCATGCATGTAGAGTCTCACAAGACACACAAATCATGCTTTTTCATTTTTGCTGCAATTCTTACACGGTAGCAAAAATCATCGTAGTATAATGGGTGTGACAAAACTTTTGCAACTCGGTATATAATGCCAATGACCAAACGGCTGGTGGGCACCCACGAGGCTTTTATTGTGAGAACTCACGCTCAAGTCCACATGATAGGTCTAAGGCCGTCTGACAACTGATGAAAACGGGATCAAACAGGCATACGCCTGAAAGGTCCTTGACACTTATCCTAGCTCTTGATTCTAGCTTCTTTCTATTTTAATTTACGTAAAGTTTAGCTGGAGCGGTACATGTACTTGGTTGCTGCATCTACTTTCCCCCCGATACCTGGCAAAGTCGCAAAAGAGATCTAGATAAGGAGAGACTAGCCACATTTTGCCTCTAGTCTACACCAATCTACCACTAGTCAAGATGGCATTCGGGGTTATCCTTTTATACCGCAAGCCCCGGTGCACCGCCAACTTCATGCTCGTCCCCAATTAGGTAGTAGGCCTATAAGGTTTGGCTGTATACATGAGCCATTCTCAAATGCTCACTTTCAAAGAAATGCAATAACCTGAATTTTCAAGCAGTCAACTTTTACACTTTTCAGATTACTCTAATCCAATCTATTGAGAGAGTTATGATGGTTCACACGCCTCCCTCACCAGCAATGAAAATTTGTTACTTACAGGTCAACTTGGGTAAACAGTGGAAGGGACTGCATAATGTGGTAAGTTCATTCATTGGAGGGACTATAACAATAACAACAGGTGAATGGATTATGCTGGCACAGGCAACGCGTTGTATGACGAGATAAAACTTTCTTTTTTTTTAAAGTGACTACTTACCTTAAAAAAAAAATTTTGCTCAAAACCAAAGTACCTGTGTTCATTAAGACGCTAAACAGCACGCATTTTAAAAAAATGTTTGCTCCTCTCTGTATTCAGGGTTTCCTATGAATTCTATAAAAACACACTACTAGAAAATATCCTGTATGCTGGGTGCAAATGGAGAGTCGGAATCTGAAGTCTTTGTGAGTACTATACAGAGAAACTCATATATATATAACAAAGTCGTCGGGCCTGACCTTCAATTTTGTTGAATCCAAGTGTTTGTTATAGTAATGTGAGCAACAAGTGAGCCTTTCATTGTCCAGAAGCCAGGGGTTGGATATGACTGTGACGCACCTGTATATGTTGACTTTCCCCCACTCAAATGGCGTCAGACACATATCGGCACTCACAGCCACCCAGGCCAACCTCTCTTGACCCTGGTACACAGTGAGACATGCCATGTCTTTCACACGTTTCAAAAATGAACGTGTTAGTGTGAAAGAAAGCTTCTGATCAGATGCACAAGATGTGCGCCATAAACTAGGATAAGAGTGTAATAATCCACAATGCTAGTGCAATCAATAGTCTCAGGGAATAGAGTAGATAAGGCTGTTGCGACTTCGTTGAATCTGAGGTTGTTCATTTATATGTTCGTTAAATCCAAGTTATTTTGTTGATTTTAATTTTTTTTTTTTTTTTTTAAGGATAATCTGTCTCATTTCGTTGAATCAGAGATTGTTAAAGCCGAGTTCCACTGTATCACAACTGTCAACAGTCCAATCCTAGCAGACTTCTGACAAACACACTCAACTACCTGGTCTTTTCTAAAAATACTTATTGCCAATTTTATAGCCTTACCTCTCTGAGATCTCCTCTAATCCATTCATCAGTTTCCCTGCCAAACCAAGTCTGCGAAACTCGGGGGCCACGCTCAATGCTGTCACGTGACCATGCCACTGCTCTCCCAGACCTTCTGCCTTTCCCATGACTGAAATATCCAGAACACAAAAAGATGAAAATACAGTCGAAACTGTCAAAGACAGCCACCCATTGTTAAAGAGAAAAGTGGTTGACTCAGATATGTAGCTGTCTTACACAGTGTCGTTATAATATCAAAAATATGCAAGGGAGGAAATGGGAAGTAGCCATTTGTACAGGTGATTGTCTTATAAAGGTGGCTGTTAGAGGAGGTTCGACTGTACACATAGGAATTTTTCTTCCAGAGAGGCATTAAAGTGCTCATTTTTCTTACTGATATACTTTCTATTTGCTTCAGTTTGACACCATCTATTCCAATGCTTGCCTTCGAATTGAATATAATAAATGACATAGAACACCCTCTCCACAAAGCATATGAACGATCTACTAGAAGTAATAAAAATCCTCCAGCCAGTCTAAAAAACAGAGAGATATAAAAGCTCCTTTATCCCCTCTTCCAACAGATTATGGAGAACAATAAGACCAACATGATATAGGATTATCATTTTGTACATTATTGTGCTCTCTGAGTGTGTCTGATGTGTATAGAAGAACAGATAAAAATGGCGAGTGTATGTGTGTGTGTGTGTGTGTGTGTGTGTGTATGTGTGTGTATATGTGTGCGTGTGTGCGTGTGTGTGTGTATGCGTGTGTGTGTGTGTGTGTTTATGCGTGTGTGCGTGTGTTTATGTGTGCAAGTGTGAGAGAGAGAGAGAGAGTGGGGGGGGAGAGAGAGAGAGAGAGAGAGAGAGAGAAAGAGAGAGAGAGAGAGCAAGCGACAGAGAGAGAGAGAGAGAGAGAGAGAGCAAGCGACAGAGAGAGAGAGAGAGAGAGAGAGAGAGAGAGAGAGAGAGAGAGAAAGAGAGAGAGAGAAAGAGAGAGAAGAAGAAAGAACACATGCCAATGAACACACTGTTCAGGTACGCTTGTGTGATGAGGTGTGCATTGTTATCGCCGCTATACGGATACCGCAAGTGAACTGACGGACGTACACACTACACACGACACTCATTCGATGGCTGCTTGATATAATCTCTTTCCCACACACGTCTCTGCGAGCTGGGCCTGCTTATATCGGGACCTCAATGCTTTCTTGTCGTATCTCCATTTTTTTTCAAGTGAAAATGTGACTTCTTCTTAAGCTCATTCTTTGTTAAGAACTGTTTTCATTGTTATTAAAAATGGAGATACGACAAGAAAGCACTAGGGTCGCGATATGTGTATCATTTAATATGAATGTAATGTGTGCATCTGTTAGGCGCTGAACTTTTGTACACATGATGTTCTGGTATATCCACCCAAAATTTCCCATATATGGATAAATTAAGTTTATGTTTTATTGATTTTAGTGCAAGTGGAAAGGAAACATACCAACCCCCCACTCCCAGCCAGAAATGGACACAAACTATTGAGCTACAGTGAAGAGTGAAGAATTAAGATCAACCAGTGGCAATCACAACAACTGATGATTGTAATAGACTAAAAGCTGTTAGAAAGACAGAAAGATGAAGTAATAATCCAGTTCTGATACTTTCTCAAAGTGTAAAGACAAAGATGATGCATGCACATAGTACTTATTTCTAAAGATTTGCAACAAAAAGAAAGGATCAGTACAAACACATAGTTAGTGCACAGTGCCAACTAGTACAAACAGAACAGACAATTCAAACTTAATCCACAGAGGAAATGTATGAAGTAGTAACATTTTCTAAAACACAGTTTGTTTAACTCAAGAACAAAATAACTACTGTTGAAAACTATTGAACCACAGGAAAATTTACTTGGTCACCTGCCAGCTTTACAGTTATGAGTGACGGAGGAAATCAAAGATCGTGGCTTAACCTGAGGACAGGAAGCAAGGCATTCGACAGCTTGCTCACTTTACTCTTTTCTGGTTAAAAGAAATTTAGTCCATTTATTAACTTACCAATGCACATGAAACTTTGCACGGCAGCGCTATAGGCCAGCAGCCAAACAAAAACTTTTTAAAAAATCTTGATCCAGTAATTAAAAATGTTTTTTTACTTGCGCCTTATATCAAACAATGCCCTTAGATGGTACACACGGGATCATTACAATAACTAATTTACAGTAACCTGGCCTAACATCAAAGAAAACACATCGGAACCATATGTCACAGTCACAGTGGCCGTCATAAAAGGGCTTTCAGTTTGTTATACATCCAACTTTTAGACCTACATGTCGAGGTCATCTTTGCCTGCCAAGTACGAACATCAGGCATCCATTCAAAGACCTGAGAAGACTAAATAGAGCAATTTGTTTATTCCCGTTATAATTGCAGACAGACAAAAGGGAGACAATCAGTAGCCACCAATACTTACTGTAGCCCATAATCTGTCCTGTAGGTGACTCCAGCACTTGGAAATACTCTGGCCAGTGAGCCAGATACTGCATGTAGAAGGGTAGTCCATACTGAAAAATAGTTCAGGAAACTAGACAACTTTCAAATGCTTCTAATATTAGAGTGAACTTTTCCACTACTTAAACAATGTTTAGAAGTGTCCCACTTAGCAAATACAATAGAAACCTGCAAATTCAAATTTTACTTACAGAAGGTCGTTCTTGTTGAGTCCTTGTTTACAGTAAAATGGTGTGATGTGAGCCATCTCCACCAGAACTCAATTTCAGCGACAGAAACAGCCAAAAGAACAAGCAAGAACATACATCACCGTGCCCACCAACAATTCCCTCCTTGAAATAAACACCACGCAATCTGTTTTTCAAAAGGCATAAGACAATTTACTGAGAATTAAGATAAAGCATAACATGGAAATATATCATCTAGTTTCTGTCAACTAAAAATTTTCAGGCCTTGTCTATTTTTTTTTAAAATAATTCTGCCTCAACGTAGAACAAGATATGTACTGTAGTGTGGTCAAAAATTCTTATTTTCAAATATTTTCTCAACTATCAATCATAAAGCCTCCAACTTTGCACAATGACTTGTATCAATTTGTCATGAACAGATTAATATTTTTGTAAACACTTGTTAGTTGTATTTTAGAAAATTCCTTAATGAATACTAATTAAAAATCCAAGTGGCTGGTTTCTACAAATTTTGAAAAGTTTAAATCTAGGGCATTTTTCTCAACTTGCGACAAGTTTATTGAGCGCACAGTTTGAGAACCTATAGTGCAAAAAACTGTTCGCAATTTAAAAAAAAAAATTTTTTAACAAGTTTTGCCACAAAAAAATTAACATTAACAGAGGCCAAAAGTGTATACAAAGAGTGTGTGAGAAGCGTGAAGTACTGTGAACAAACCCAGTTTCAACCTGACGCAGAATTAGAGTACATTTGTGAGGTAGCGTGGTGGAATCAGGCTCTCCGCAAAATATTCAATGTGAAGAAACTTGAATTTTTCCGCATGCTTGTGAATTATCAAATTTTTGTTTTTTGGCTCAACACCATTCATGCCCATTAAAGAACTCATTTCTGTGTGGATTTTTCTGAAAAGCGTTGATTAAAGGCACAAAAATGAAAATTGTCAGTTACCACGGACTCTTAAGCTAAGGAAATAACTAATCTTTGGTGGCCATTTTCTCACTAATTTTACCTCTGAAAACAAGTGACCCCCACCTCCTTCTTTTGCAAATATCTCGACTTGTATTCAAGATAAATGGATATTTTTTTCATCTAAATAAAGACAATTGAACACGCTTTAAGATGATACCAATAACTCTACATGCCCAAAAATTGACGAGAGCCTGATTCCACCACGCTGCCTCCCATTTATGAAAAAAAAATTTTTTGTCCAGCCTTAATTGTTGAGGGAAAATTTGATTACGTTAAGACAAATCGATGCAAACTGTTGTGCAAAACATGGGTGACTTGATTAACCCGTTAAAGAGATATTTGAGGATAAGTTGCGCCACAAATTTCTGACCACTTCATAGTTAGATGCTAGCATAAAAGAATGTGCAATACAATTATATGAAACTTACGTTACAGTGTTAAAAACATATTTCTCGATGTACTAGAATACATCACAGCCATTTCAATAAAAGTTATAAATAAATCGCAAATGTCAATAAAGAAGGAAAAAAATTATCAAAAAGCTTGAAAACTTCAAAAACTGATAACATTTCTATGTATTTGAACTACACTCATTCTTCAGTATAATGTAGAAATATATACATGGAATAACATTGAAAGTTTTCTCTCCATTTCAGTCAAGTAGATCACAAAGGATACTGTTTCAGTGAGAGGATCCAAGTTCCTGAAAAAAAAAATGTAACCCCATTAACAAAGCAGTCATATGACGTCAAAATGAGGTATAGGCCTCCAAGGTTTAGAGCTCATAACAAAATTTACAAGAAATTAACATTAACAGTAATTAATCCAACAAGATTCCCATTTATATACAAAAATTAGCAGATCAACTTTCATCTGGTTGTCTCAAGTTTTACCATGTGCTACTTCAAACTTACTTATATTCCTTTCACCATTGAGAGGTCGCTACCTCAGAATTACAAAGTTCTATCTGCTCAGTACCTAGTTTTTAGAAATTTGATGTGAAAGACTTTGAGTTTCACATCATGTCAAGCTTTTTCAAATGCAATACTTTGAATATCTCGATAACGACTCCGAATAATCTTATGATTTTGATAGAGCAGACAGAATATTCGGATTTTGACCCCATGGTCTTAGTAATTCAAAACAGCCAAACATGCCCGATTGAACTTTTTAAATTCTCAGGCAGCGAGGCACTACAGCTATGAAGGTGTCCACTTAACAGCAACCCAGATAAGGTCAACCCTCTACATAACAGAAACCTTAGCTCGTGTCATGGAATTTTCCCAAATAAATTTACCACTTTAACAGCAATCTTTTCCTCAACCAGCAACATTTGTTGCAAAGAACTATCTGACAAAAACATTTTTAGAACTCAAAAACAGTGCATACACCAAGACTGACTCATAATTTCAGTGTGCAGGCAACCCTTTTCTTTTGTTTATCTCCTCATAACACCTACTCTGCAAAAATACACTATTGAGAGTGAGCTTCGTTCACACCATGTATCAATTCAAAGTCTCTCCCAGAGTAGAAAAAGTCTCAGCCATTCCTCATGTTTGTTATAACGAACCCTTGGATTCAACGAGATTTTAGGTCAGGCCTGGCGACCTCGTTGAATTCACGTTCCGCTGTAATACAACAACAGCACTTACACATTGTTGAATCTGAATAGATCATCACATCTAAAAGGGCGTATGGTCGTCATGACTTGCTTCAGCCCTTTTATCCGGTTATGCCTGCAAGATTTAAAGGACAAAAGATTCACATCATCCTGTAAGAGATATTCTACCCAGTAGCAGAAATGACTTTAAGTCTTTTAAGTATTGATCCTCAATAATTTTTTTTCTAATTTTTCCATTTTAAAAACATAGGCCCTGCACTTTCTTTAAAAAGTAATACAAAAAAGCATAATAAAGAGAGTCTCCCCCCCCCCTCCCACCCCAACACCACCACCACTCCCAACTGGAGACCACAGTTTTCTTTTTTCTTCTATCTTGAAAATGCACTTCATGTGGAAGAGAATATGGTGGTCCCTGCCTGACAGTACACCTGTCCTGTCTAAGCACCCGCTATAGTGAATGTGTTATGGACTGCATGGCTATACTTGTCTTGTGAAAAGATTATAATATGTACCATAGGTTTGTAGTGTCTCTTTAATGTCTTTTTCACAATTTTCCCTGTTCTATTCTGTTTCAGACTGATACTATTCAGACTGAATCTGTGAAAGAAATTGAATAAGTATAATAGTAATATTATTCATAATTTGGCTAATCTGATCTTCTCCATCATGTCTCTAAATTGCGTATGGTACACAAATCATTTCTGTACGACTTACTTTTTAAATTCTTAAGTTAGCTTCAGTACTTTATGAGATCTGGTAAATATTGTCAGGTATGGTGCAGAAGCAAAGTTTTGAGATCTGGATCAAGTTCTACTCCTAAAAATGAATAGACCTGGATCAAGTTCTACTCCTAAAAATGAATATTGATCGATTGGTCAGCTGTGTTGTTCGTCTCGGAATCCTTTGACTCTTGACAACACGGTTACGAGAATCTAGATCTACATAAAATAAAGAGCAACTTTTAAAAAAGCAGTTTAAGACAATTAATAATAATAAATAAATAATAAATGACATTTATATAGCGCTCAACCCCGAATAAAGTACACAGTTTCAAAGTGTCATTCAGTAGGCTAAATGTAATAGAAGGCATTTTCTATAATTTTATAAATGATATGACTCTCAACAATCAAATGACACACAACAAACAATCACAATCACTCACAATGATTATCACATAAATCATTGAAGTCATTAGGATTTAGAATCCAGATCTCTAGATCTAGGTTTCTTCTACATGCGGCTGAGCCCTAAACGTAGAACGACGCATCTGCCTGACTGGCTGCTTATTTCAGTAATGTGATGTCATCACATCCGGGGATACCCACAGACTATCTAAAAGAAGGACCGCGGAGATACCAAAGATTCTCTACTACACTGCACAATCTTTGGAGATACCGCATAGAACGACATGTTGGGTCAGTGGCTTGACCTATTATCCGTATCGATGTGTTTCGCATGATAAAATTTAATACATGCGGCTAACTGCAGCACGTGAGCCATTCGCTGGTGAAGGAAGATCGCTCAGATCGTTGATGCTCAGAACAGTACGCTGATGCTTGAAATTGAAACACAATAAACGCAAAGACAATAAAGTGCGCTAAAATTGCCGTACACGGCTGTTCCCGAGCGGAGCACTTAGTTACCTGAGGAGCTGACCCGGTCAACCATACCACGCCCGGGTGGTCAGGGAGGTCACTTTGACCTTTGCTCTGCGAGTGAACTGTTGTGACTTTACAATTTTTATACTTATACAGTTTAATTGCTTCATTGTGGCTTTCCTCATATTTAAACAAATCAACGTGAAATTACTATCAACAGAAAGAGGCATTCTTGGACTGTACAGCAAATAACTTTTTATTGGTATTCTTAACAGGGTACCCTTTAAAACATGGGCGCAACTGAGGGCATCTATGGGGAAAATTGTTTTATGGGTCTACTTTTTCAATTCATTATATTTTAAAATGTGTAAACCAGATCTCTGAAATAATCGGTGGTATACAACAGTGACATGATGAGCTTTCAGAAACACTAACATTTGGTTTGATTCATTCAGAAATGGGGTACTTGTAGAAGAATTACTACTGCCCCATTAATGAAACGGGAGATTTTTCGATGTCTCCTCACAGTTTTCATAAATATGGAACTTGCAGAAGATTCACTGCTATCCAATTCCACGACACAAGCGTTTCCTCGTTGTCTCCTCACAGCTAGAGCTACTTTCATATTCACAAACTTATAACATATGAATACTTATAACAATAATTGCAAAAGTGTCACAGGCTAGTTGTGTCTTCCTCTCTTTTTTTTCAAACCTGCTGCCTAAGCATGGACGAATTTTGCGGTCTGTGGGCCTCAATAACAGCTTATTCAGTAGGCTAAATGTAATAGAAGGCATTTTCTATAATTTTATAAATGATATGACTCTCAACAATCAAATGACACACAACAAACAATTTCCTTATTTCTTTTATTCCCCACTGTCCTCTTCTCCAGTTTTGCGATGCTGGGGTGCACAAGTTCGCCACCCTGCTCACCCATTAACCCCAGGCCATTTCCATATTCTTTAAATAAATGGCAGACAGTGGTGCTCTAATATGTCTTGTTTAGGTACGACTGCGTTTGGAAATAGTCATCTGTACAGCTTCAAATATGCACAAATTGCTGTTCCTATATTGTCAAACTCAGTTTCTTGTATTTTAGGTGTATGAAAGATTAGGTGGTGTACTTCAGCATAGCTCTGTTATTTAATTAATCAAATTTCTGTCTGATTGCGTGGGCTGCATCTATGATGTTGGGTTTTTAGGGGGATGTAAGAGCTGTATTGCAGTGTGTTTGTAAATGTGTTTTGTGATGTTTGTGTACACTGGGCGCTTCAAGTATTGGTGACAGTGGTTTCCTATCAGAGATCGACTATAGTAAGGTGTCCTGCTGTGTAAACTATCTTCAATACTTTTTTGTGCAGCAGATAGGGTTGTTTCTCGATCTTGTTTCCTTGAGCGGTATATGCGCTGAACACATTTGTTGCACAATTCACAAGGATGCGTGTCTGCACTATCCGTGTCAACCTTGACATGATAGATTACGAGAAAGTCAGTTTTAAAACTTACACCAAAATATCAGCTCTGGTTTGCCTTCTTAACTTTTTGACTTCTGGCCCCGCATGTTCTACACGTTTTTTTAAAACCCACAAGGTGTAGTTCGCGTGTGAGTTCCATTTTCCCTCTTGTAACAGACTCTCCTAAAACTTGTCGATAAAGAATCCGCGAAAGTGAAAGCAGGACCTCGGGTGAATACCGCGCGGGGCAGCACGTCGGCCGGGAAAATATCGCAGGGTGAAGTAACAGAACTCGCCGTCCTGCTAAAGTTTTCCAGTGAATCCAAACGATTTTTTCACAATTAACCTCCTTACCTACTCTTGATTCGGCAGATAAAAAAACGATAACAATCTGCATTTCACGAATGGAAAAAAATCCTGATCTTTGTAGCAATCCGAGAAATATGTGCACCACAAGGTAGGGTTAAGTACAGAGGCAGAGTGTGATCACGATTAGAACTTGAACCAAACTAAAGGGTTCGGGTTATTGGGGAGAGTCTGGGCTTTCATATGATACCTCACGCACCCATAGTGATAGATAACAGAGGACATTTACAGGGGTCTAAATCAAGAGAAAATTACACACTTTCTACCCAAAATCAGCTTACAGCGTTATCACACAGGAAGCGATGAGCGGCCCGACTGTCAGATGGGATTTATGACCCCGGGAGGTCAGCGGACAGGTTATATAAAAACTATGTGCTCTGCAAGGATAGTAGAACTGAACAGCCGTGCGTAAAGACTCCTGGAGATTTACCCCCCCCCCCCTCCCAGCTCGATATATAAACAAAGCGCACAAAAGATAAACAGCAGCATCATCGGAGCACTGCATCATATCACATTACCAGTACGTCTCCTGGAAAAACATCCCACCAAACGTCGTGCCATGGTAGGTATACACGAAGTTTGGTGTCATGCGGTAGGCTATGTTTAGATCGTGTAGTCATGTGACCAGAGGGGTATCCTGGTTTGACGTCACACAAGATGGCCACCTATATCTAAAAATAGTTTGCGTCGTTCTACGTTAGTCGCATGCGTTTCTTTTTTATATGATGGACTTTGTGGAATTTCTTCCCATCCCCAGGTAAAACAAAGGAAGGACTTCCGTGAGTAACCACCCCAACAAACACAATGATAAAGGAGGAAGTGGCTATCCTCACCCGGGGTGAGAATAAAAATACGATCGACCCCTCACCCCGGGTGAGACTTGCCAGCATTGGCTATTCTCACCCAGAGTGAAACAAGACCTGTTTTTCCTAATTTCGGACTACTGTCTATCGGTGTGGATGATCAAATTGACAAAAACTAAGAAAAAATGACGTTATAGCACAAAAGTAAGCTCTACAAAGATGCCGTGGCTATTTCACTTTTCGAATCGAGCCGAACGACGCGAGTCGCCATTTTGTTTTGCCCAGAAGTTCTAGTAAAATCTACTCCTCCCCTCTCTCTCTCACTCTATCTCTTTCTGAATACTGTCTATCGATGTGGACGATCAAATTGACCAAAACAAAGATAAAAAATGATGCTAAAAAACACAAAAGTAAATTAATTTGATCGTCTACAAAGATGCTACAGCTATTTAACTTTTCGAATCGAGCCGAACTACGCGGGTCGCCATTTTGTTTTGCCCAGAAGTTCTCGCACTACTCCTCTCTCTCTCTCTTTTTCTCTCTCCACTGCCCACAGTCCACATACAAAATTGCATGCTTTTAGGCTAACAGTAACAGTAGTAACACAAGAGCACTGGAACATAATTGTTCACGGCACCGAATTCTACAATTCTGTTATCACAGTGTAGAATTCTGTGGTTCAGGGTGAACGCTACACTGGTTGGCCAAGGCTAACTATAACGGTGAACGCACACCAGGTGAGAATAACCAAAAGGCGCGCCTGCGCCAGGCGGGTGAGAATAGAGGTGGCCATTATAATGCCATAAAGGAGACCTTCTTACCCTACCCTTACCCTTATCCCTACCCCAACCTCTACCCCAAACCATAACGCCCTAACCCTAGCCTTAACCGTTAACCCTAACTTAACGTACCCTACCCTGTAGATTATTAGGCCTATATTCCTACTATAACACTGATCGGCGATTTTGTAGTTTCGTTCGTTAAAGTCAAGCAGGGGGGTTTCAGGGGGGCTTGCCCCCCTGACCTAAAAAAAATATGGAGGTGGGCGGGTTCAGGGGGGCATGCCCCCCTGAATTTTATCCTAATTTGATGTTTTTCAGTAAGGTTGCATCCCTGCTCTTTGTGTAGCCTAATTCAAATAGTATTTGGTCTTCAAGACTTCTGGATTTCTTCTCTGGATGTAAACAAATGGATCGTGGACTTTAACGAACGGAACTACAAGATCACCCACTGATCTACTCTAGTGATAATTAGTCTTTTTCAGTGGTCGCTCGTAACGGAATTCCTCCCAAAACAATTAAAGAGATGCAACTCACTACCACAGAGCGTGTTAATAAATCGGTAACCAACGATTCTAACTGATTATTTACCCAAAGGCCGGGAGGTACTAAGCCTAGCTAAATCAATGCTGAATGTTGATGATGAGTGTTGAGTTGTTGGTTGAAACAAGAAGCAGTCCGAGTCCGGGTGGCCCCGTCAACGCGAGAGTCATGTCCCCTGCCCTGTTGTACCGGTGTATACTGTTTAAAGTGTACCGGTACTGGATAAATCAGTACGTGCGCACGCGCCCATTATTAAAGTCCTGAAAACATTACGTTTAGGCCTACATTGCTTTTGTATATATAATTATTTTTGTCGTGTTTTGGCTTTTTTAGCTTTGGGATCTCTGTGATGGGGGGGGAGAAATAACGACGAAAGAAAAAGTATGTCCCGAAAATGTTGTCGTAAGAGGGTGGGGGAAGGAAGGGGACTGGAGGGGAGGGGGAAGAGTGTATCCAGATAATTATGTCTATCGATCTATTACAGAACTAGGTTAAAAAAAGATAACGGGTTGATCCAGCGGAATGAGCTAGAGGTCGGGACTAGGCTCTGTAATGTCTGGGAAAACATGACAAACGCGATCTGGTCGATAGGCCAAGCGCCATAGCTCATCATAGTTGTGTGTGTCATGGCTTCTCTCCCTTGCTCAATATCCGGTATTACCTCCCCTCAGAAAATTGCAGCGAGAAAAAACGGCCTTCCCAATTTTATATCCCATTTGACGCATCGACAGTTAAAATTTATTTCAGGGCGCCCGACCTAAGGGACTCGATTTTCCCGTTCATTTCCCTTCTCTCCTCTCTCACGGCGGGAAAAAACATGGATGTGCATGTCGGCGCGGTGGGCGAGACGAGAGTGGGAAACGGCGGGAAAATAATTGAGACAAGCTGGAAATGAGAATGTGTGGGAACAAGGCGGATGTTTATGAGATAAAAGACGTCGACACAATAAGAAGAGAACGAACAATTTGACGAGATAAGCAGAGGTATGAAAAATGAATTTCATTTTTTAAAAAGATAAATTTTAAAAAAGCAAACGATATGTAGGGGAAAAGGGATAAAAAGAAAAGAAAAGCAAAGAACACAATGACACTGACGGTTTGTTTGAGCAAAGACAAAGACATCGACTACCCCCCGGGGCGGTGCCACAGACTGACGTGTCTTTAGGCCATTCCCAAAGGGGGAACATTTCTCGTTCAAGCGTAGTAGAATCGTAAATGAGCAGACTCATGTCACGCTCATAACTGTGCCTGATCTACAACAGGGAACTGCTGCTTTTTCTTTCCTGATCCTTACTATTGTCATTT
>NW_004797606.1:342788-344615 GCF_000002075.1 Aplysia californica
ATGTGTGTGTGTGTGTGTGTGTGTGTGTGTGTGTGTGTGTGTGTGTGTGTGTGTGTGTGCGTGTTTAAGATTTTAAATTTACCGTAACATTGTCTTTGGTCCGCTACTGATCAGACATATGTGAGGCAGCGTGGTGGAATCAGGCTCTCGTCAATTTTTAGCCCTATTGAGATATTAATATAATCTTAAATCTTGTTCATTTGTCTTGCTTTCAATGAAAAAAATTACTCATCCATCTTCAATAGAAGTAGGGGTATTTTGGATTGAAGGGCGTGGGGGTCACCTGATTTAAGAAGTAAAATTAGCAAAGCTAGGTAAATTTCAAAGCTGAAGAGTACATGGAAACTGTAAATTTATATTCTGTGCCTTTAATTAACGTTTTCGGTGAAATCCTCCAAGGAATGTGTTTGTAAATGGACATAAAAGGTGTTGTGCCAAAAAAACAAAATTTGAAAAAAATTGCGAAGCACGAAGAAAACTGCTGTTTTCTTCGATTTCAGTATTTTGACGAGCGTCTGATTCCACCACGCTGCCTCATATATGATTTCACCACGTCTGTAAACCTGTCCCCGTGGTTTTATGCACCCCGCATAATTTAGCAAAATTTGATGATTTTTTCGCATAATTTCTGATTATTTCCCTTTATCATCTCTCTTCTCTTGCTCTTTCTAGCTCCCAGTGGAGCACAGGCCATCAACAGCATTACTCCAGCGAAGCCTGTCCATTCTTCGTTAAAAATTAACAGAATCGTATAATTTCACATTTTTTAGCTCAGTTTGCATAATTTCTGATTTTATTTTTGTGTGTGCATAAAACGACGGAGACAGGTGAAGAGTTCAGACATTTTGCCACCTCAGAAGTACAAAAGTTCTATCTGACAGTTTTGGCTGTTTTGAGTTACTAAGACCATGAGGTCGGAAACAATATGTTCTATCTGCTCCATCAAAGTCGAAGGATTATCTGGAGTCGTTGTCACGATATTCAAAGAATTGCAGTTTAAAAAAAAGTTTGACATGATGTGAAACTCAATATCTTTGACGTCAGATTTCTCAAAACTAGGTACATGTACTGCGCAGACAGAGCTGTGTAATTCCTAGGTAGTGATTTCTTCATGAACAGTCTCATGGACATCGGGTCTTGTCTGTGATGTCAGCGGTACGTCATTAGCTCAGTAAAACAGATAGTCTACCCTCGCGAGTTTCAGTTTGTGACTAGATCTAATACTAAGACAGCATTTGTATCCCGCCTTTCCCCACATCCTGGGCCCACGGCGTACATAGGAGATGAAAAACGCATTCATACTAACACCATACAAATTCATCAAGCGCACACTTTTTGACAGCAATATTCTTTCAGACCATAAAAAATGCTTCCATTGATTAAAATATTTCTGAAATAGATGTGTTTTGAGTCCCCTTTTGAAGGTACCAAGCTTTATTTCGCGTCTCAATCTAGATCTATTCCCGTTTGTCACGTGGACTCCCCAGTCGGTGTCACGCCGGACTACGGAGCAGATGACCCTGGTTCGAATCCCAGACCAGGTACGTGTTCTTGAACTAGGGTAGTTTTGTGGAGTTTTCAAAAACTCCCTCTAGCTCATTAGGCTCAGTCCTATCCTATCGGAAACGGGCATTAAATTCGGAGGTCCTGTCTCAAAAATAGTATACCAGCGTTGACAGGGACGTTAGACTCCTACACTTTGCTTTTTGAGTGATCCAAGTCAGCAAAACAGCGAGGTGAAAGGAGGAGTCGGACAGATATGAAAAAAGGGAAGGGAGCAGGGAATTGGGGATTTTTGTGGTTGTTTTTTTTTTATATTTTTTTTTT
>NW_004797606.1:344715-348117 GCF_000002075.1 Aplysia californica
CCCCCTGAATTTTATCCTAATTTGATGTTTTTCAGTTAGGTTGCATCCCTGCTCTTTGTGTAGCCTAATTCAAATAGTATTTGGTCTTCAAGACTTCTGGATTTCTTCTCTGGATGTAAACAAATGGATCGTGGACTTGAACGAACGGAACTACAAGATCACCCACTGATCTACTCTAGTGATAATTAGTCTTTTTCAGTGGTCGCTCGTAACGGAATTCCTCCCAAAACAATTAAAGAGATGCAACTCACTACCACAGAGCGTGTTAATAAATCGGTAACCAACGATTCTAACTGATTATTTACCCAAAGGCCGGGAGGTACTAAGCCTAGCTAAATCAATGCTGAATGTTGATGATAAGTGTTGAGTTGTTGGTTGAAACAAGAAGCAGTCCGAGTCCGGGTGGCCCCGTCAACGCGAGAGTCATGTCCCCTGCCCTGTTGTACCGGTGTATACTGTTTAAAGTGTACCGGTACTGGATAAATCAGTACGTGCGCACGCGCCCATTATTAAAGTCCTGAAAACATTAAGTTTAGGCCTACATTGCTTTTGTATATATAATTATTTTTGTCGTGTTTTGGCTTTTTTAGCTTTGGGATCTCTGTGATGGGGGTGGAGAAATAACGACGAAAAAAAGGAAAAAGTATGTCCCGAAAATGTTGTCGTAAGAGGGAGGGGGAAGGAAGGGGACTGGAGGGGAGGGGGAAGAGTGTATCCAGATAATTATGTCTATCGATCTATTACAGAACTAGGTTAAAAAAAGATAACGGGTTGATCCAGCGGAATGAGCTAGAGGTCGGGACTAGGCTCTGTAATGTCTGGGAAAACATGACAAACGCGATCTGGTCGATAGGCCAAGCGCCATAGCTCATCATAGTTGTGTGTGTCATGGCTTCTCTCCCTTGCTCAATATCCGGTATTACCTCCCCTCAGAAAATTGCAGCGAGAAAAAACGGCCTTCCCAATTTTATATCCCATTTGACGCATCGACAGTTAAAATTTATTTCAGGGCGCCCGACCTAAGGGACTCGATTTTCCCGTTCATTTCCCTTCTCTCCTCTCTCACGGCGGGAAAAAACATGGATGTGCATGTCGGCGCGGTGGGCGAGACGAGAGTGGGAAACGGCGGGAAAATAATTGAGACAAGCTGGAAATGAGAATGTGTGGGAACAAGGCGGATGTTTATGAGATAAAAGACGTCGACACAATAAGAAGAGAACGAACAATTTGACGAGATAAGCAGAGGTATGAAAAATGAATTTCATTTTTTAAAAAGATAAATTTTAAAAAAGCAAACGATATGTAGGGGAAAAGGGATAAAAAGAAAAGAAAAGCAAAGAACACAATGACACTGACGGTTTGTTTGAGCAAAGACAAAGACATCGACTACCCCCCGGGGCGGTGCCACAGACTGACGTGTCTTTAGGCCATTCCCAAAGGGGGAACATTTCTCGTTCAAGCGTAGTAGAATCGTAAATGAGCAGACTCATGTCACGCTCATAACTGTGCCTGATCTACAACAGGGAACTGCTGCTTTTTCTTTCCTGATCCTTACTATTGTCATTTGCCTCTACTTCTTTTGTATGTTTGTCACTCCCTTGTGACTTGCTATTTCCGGGGTGCCTTGATAGTCGAAGCAGACGTTGTGCTGCTGAAGCTAGAGAGGTGAGCAGTCTAAGTCTGATTCCCTGTAAAGACTTCTCTGTTGACACCCACCCCTTGGTGCTCATAAGACCTTATGCAGTTGCGAGCGCCGTAGAACCCTCTACTATAAAGAAAAAAGACATCGACACTAAAACGATAATTTACAATTGGGAAGAAGATGTAAGACACACTGAAACAATAGAGGGGACTTTTAGAAAAGTAGTATCCACTAGTGACACCCTCCAACCAACCACTGGTGATATTGAGAATGACACAGTCTATAACATCACACCACATTAAACTGTTCAATGATATCTTTAGTCATGAGCACTTTTCTGTCATCCAATAGTGAGATTTACCAGAACGTCTATGAGAAACAGTTTGACTTTTGGTCAGAACACAACGTTTTATGATACGGTACTGTTGTATATTGTATTGTCTTGTAAAGCGCTCAGAGCCTGGGTACTTTAATCAGGGTTAAGCGATATATCACTGCCATTTTTATTATTATTACATGTTTTACAAAATCTCGCTGTGTACATTTATGATGCGTGTTGCCATAGACTGGAATCACCATATCCTAGACCGGGAACTGTCATGGCCGCTACTCTCTGCCCTCTAGAAAAACCTTTCCTCGCCCGTGCGGGCTATGGCCACCATAATGAAGACAAAAACTCGTCTGGCCGTAGTCGTATACTGGCCTAACTGTACCTTCATTTGGTGGCAAGCAGAGTATAATGGTGAGCATCATGGTGGTCCTGGGTTAGGCCTACGCTCAGAGTACACATCTTTGGGTATCATGATGGATGCAAGTTTATGAAAAGCTACATCGAGCCAATCCTATTATACGGGTGAGAAGCTTGGACAATCAATAAACAGCTGGAAAGAAAATTATCGTGGCGACAGAGTTGTGGTTCATAGGACGCATGCTACGTATCCTATGGACAGCTAGAAAAACAAATGAAGAAGTCTTGGTTGAAGCAAATTGTAGAAGACAGCTTATGATGAATATAAGAAAGCGACAGGCAAATTTCTCCCGACACACAATGCGGAAAGAGGCATTGGAGAATATTGTAACAACAGGCAAGTTTGATGGAAAGAGAGGCAGAGGCAGACAGAAGGAAAAGATACTGGACAAGATGACAACATGGCTAGGAGCAGCAAGAACAACAGACACCATCGCTGCAACGCAAGACAGAGTGAAGTGGAGGTCCATGATCGCCCACGCCAGTCGGCAAGGCACAGGATGATGATGATGATGAGACTCCGGAAAATGAATATGCATGAAAACGCCCAACTCAAGCTTTGACAAGGGAAGAAAAGATCGACCGAAATTACCAAGGTCAAAACTCTTTGCCAGACTAATCTTTCGGCTGTTGGTCATTTTGCTTTCAAGTCTCTCTCTCACTCTCTCCCTCAATCTCTCTCTCTCTCTCTCTCTCTCTTTCCCTCTCTCTCTCTCTCTCTCTCTCTTACTCTTTCTTTCTCTCCCAACACACACAGGCTAATACACACAGGCACACACACACAGGCACACACACACACACACACACACACACATACACACACACACACACACACACTTCAACACACACACACACACACAATTATCGTTCCTCTTTCCTCTGGACCACATCAAAAGGTAACGATATTGACCTCATCTGACCTGGTCTGACCTCGACTGACCCTAGAGAAATGACCTGTCGTGTTTGAGGGACGTCATAAAGAATATAGGAGATGAAAAACGCATTCATACTA
>NW_004797606.1:348217-381653 GCF_000002075.1 Aplysia californica
GGGGGTATCTTTGATTGAAAAGCTTGTGTTCATAGTCTACGAAAAACGACCGTTTTGGTGAAACTTGGTTGATCATGATGATTAAAATGTGTGTTGTTGTTTGTCTGTTAATTGTTGTCGACAAAGATGACATAGATTCTATTACATTCATTTGAGAGGTGAAATTGTGTGCCTCTGATTCTGACTAATCAGACTGAAAATGCGTGGAAAGCTTTTGGACGGATTGAGCACAGTAACGTTCTGCCGTATTTCGTGGCTTGCGTAGTCCACGTTTTCTTTGGGCTTCCGCTACCAAAAAATTTTATTCCTCTCCCAGTTTGATATGGGGCTTGCAGCCTAAGCCCCAACTGGACTTCTTCACTGACTGTTAGGCTACTACTGGTGACTAAAATCCAAACAAAACATTTTTTACAAAACATATACCAAAAAAGTGTCGCACCAAACAAAACTATACATACATGCAGCGGCGATGGGTAGTGAAGGAGATCATAGGTAAATGAGAGTTTCTTAAGTAAGGAAGTTCAGTTGAAACCGTTGTGATAACATGCGATGAACGTAGAATGACTGAGGTCGCGAACTCTCAATAATGCCGTCTCGCCGTCGCGAACTCGGGTTGAGCGGTTTGCGTGACGTCACCCGACTGGACTGGGGACAATTTTAAATGGTCATTTCCGAGCTGGTGTTTCACAGTAGACAAAAACTAATTACATTTTTAAATCAGAGTCGTCAAATTAGGGTGGTCACAGAGCAGAATTACATTTTAAGCAATATTTTAGGAATTTCGAGTTTTTTTTAATCCCCAAATAAATGCTTAATAACCAGCTGTGTTGTGGTGTAATTTTTTGCTTATATCTAGGTCTAGGCCAGTACGTGGTTTTCAAACTTGTTTCTCCCACCGCCCCATTTTTCACCCAGCCGAGTCCGAGCGCCCCCTACTTCGCCCCAACCATCAATACGGCATAACGACATGCATAATATAATAACAATCACAAATAAAGAGAGAGCTCAAAAAGTAGGGTACAAAATAACATGCCTAAATTATAATGATTTGGTTCTGAATATTAGTAACGGGTCACAAATCACCATCATTACAGAGTCTTAAATTAAGTGTGTACGAGAGATAATAAAACACATTTTTTCTTCAATGTTATGCAAGGGCACTGAGAACACTGTACATTTTATGCATTTGTGCCATCGGTATTTATCGACCAGTGTTGTTAACGTCAATAAAAGTAAAACAGGTATTATGACATTTACAAAAGCAAAACACTAAAAAAAAAAAAAAAAAAAAAAAGTGATCATTAGTTTGAAAACAGATTAACATTATTTTTATGAAACTTTTTCTCCCATCAACGTGCTGCAATAAAGTGGTCTGAGATTTGTATATCAAATATCTCCATTGTAGAACATAAAAATATTATTAAGCCTTTCAAATGTGAGAAACCACACGAAAGAAAAAGTATGCATGGGTCTTAGTCTGTAATTATCACCATCATCGTAATCATCGCCGTCATCATCATCATCATCATCATCATCATCATCATCATCATCATCATCATCATCATCATCATCATCATCATCATCATCATCATCAGTTTCATCAGCAGTGGCAGCACATGCACATAACAAACTCTATTAAACAAGTGAGTATTTTGCTTTAGAAAAAAGAAGAAAGAAAAGCAAAAAAAGAAAAGATGTATTCAGGTATCAAGTAAGGGTAAACTACGGAGTAAGCATATATACAAATAAGTCATTGACACTGCCCTAATGGGAAGTACGGACCTGGTGAGACGAAACCAACTTATCAACATCCGCTACAGGTTTCAGATTGGTCAGTAGCAGACGCTAATCGCCACGCTCTGTGATCCTGTTTGTTCCTCTGCTTTGTCAGCAACTTTGTCGCAGCACAGAATCCCCTTTCTACTAGACAGGAGGTGGGAAAAGCGATGAACGACAACTTGATTGATATTTTCCCAAAGGGAGGGATATTTGTCTTGCACGATAGTTTCCAACCAGGATGACTGGTAGATTCTACGACTTTTTGAGCAATGGTTTGATTTCAAAGTCAATTTTCACTGCCAGCTCTTCTTCAATTGCCATTGTCAAGTCACCGTCTGTTCCAGTATTGAGTGGGTCCAGTACCCAGTCTGGAATTTCCAGTTAAAAGATATCAGTAAACCTTATCTTCTCGATCATACAGCATGCAAATCTCTGAGGTGGTTGGTATATATTTCTAGTTCCTCGTCAGAAACCCGCCCTTCTTTCAGTGTCTCTGTCAAGCTAGAAAACTTAGCAAATTCTCTTCAGCCAATGTTTCGGTGAAACATTTCCAATTTCGACAAGAATGACGAAAGCATGGATTTTGCCTTGATCAGGTTGGTGTCATCCCCGTGCAGCTGCAAGTTGAACTGGTTGAACTTTGCGAAAAGATCAGTGAGGAACGACATGTTGTTCTTGTGGTCTTTCAGTTTATTGTAGAGATCACTGTCTGTTTCTTGAAAAAAGCTCCAGCACAGAGTCAAACAGGCAAAACAATATTCGTGTTAAATAGTTTCCTTTTGAGAGCCACCGGACTTCAGTGTGCAAAAGAAAGAATTGAAGGTTCTCGTCATTTTCAGTGCACAGCTGTTGAAATAATCTCGAGTTCAAAGCGTGGACGTTGATCTTGTTCACACACTTGATGACAATGTCCAGTGTGTTGTGCAAACTTTCATTCAGGTGTTTTGCCACCAAATTCTGTCTGTGAATGACACAGCGAACAGTTAGTACTCCAGGGACTGATTTCTTCAAGAAGCTCATAAATCCACGGTACCGACCAGTCATCGACGGTGCTCCATTTGTTGCACAGGCAACTATATTGGTCAGAGGAATCTGTTTCTCCTCGAAAAATTCTTGGACCAATTAGAAAATGGACTCGACTTTGGTATCTGTTTCCAACATTTTCGCAATTAACAATTCTTGCATTTTTTACCTCACCCTCTATGAACCGATATCCAGTTTTAGGCTGAACTCACGTCCTTTAAGCATTTTGCATAATGATTCCTTTAACATTTGCTGACATCCCATCCTTACGTCTTTGAACGGTATTGTCTCTTAGTGGCAAGAACTTTCAACATATGCTCCGGGGCACGGTGCAGGACTGTGCTGACCACCTCTCTAATCGCAGATAATATGAGGTCCTCACCGAGAGTACGTGGTTTGCCTGCCTTTGCAATTAGCAGAGATAAATTATTAGTTGCTCGTATGTCTTCATCAGCTTGATCGACGTCGGCTGCAAACATCGATTTAATAGATTTTTATTTCTGAAAATTGATCTTTGGATTTTTTAAGCATGCCAGATCTTTGTCAAATTTACCGGGATGAATCATCTTTATATGGGCTTTGAGTGCTGGGAAAGAAAGTTCTTAGTGATAAGTAGTATTGTAAACTAATGCTAAGTTATCAACTTTTGTTTTTGTTTTTTATGTGGCTTCTTTCCCTTCACCATTTTTTATGTTGCATTTCATGAAAATTTCCCACCGCCCCCTTAACGCCCACCACCGCCCACCAATCGCCCAATTTCGCCACAGCGCCCCCCAAACTGTCGCCACCGCCCCCCTGAGGGTTCAGTGCACGTCGATATTTTGTATGGGGTGTAGAAAGTACGAGTAAAGTACTATACTGGAGGCCAGGACCTGCGATTTATTGCTTCTCACTTTCAGTTTGTTTTCTAGCTTAGACTCAAGCAGGGGCGGTTTGTTAACTGGGCAAGACCGGCGGTGCCGGTCAGATTTTTGTCAACTGAACTGTTGACTAGAGGTTTATTGCTGATGACGATTTTCATTCAGTTTTAAGTAAATCCAAACAAACATGTATCAACATTCAAAAACACCTTGCCGATTTGAAGGCGCTCAAATAGACAAGTGGGATTCACTGCTGTTTTGTCGCGACATAACCTCATTCCTTCACGTTTGTTATCGCGCCGGCTCGTAACTTTAAATCGTCTCCCGTCAAACCGTCACGTCGCGGAACTTCGTACTACGTACGAGGCCAAACACACGGCGGGCTTGGCTTAGGCCTAGCGATGACGTCAGTCCCATGGACAAATCCATCGTCAGTCCACAGAAAGATTAGTATATCCCTTAACTGCCATATTGGCCTCTTTGTAGCTTACAAAATTAAGAATGAGACTGTCTTGAGCAGCACAGACACATGTATTATTTTATCAGCAAAACACGTATTTATCATTCAGCCTTTCTCTAACTACTATCAGAACATTTATTGTTAGCTTGGCACTACTCTTTTTTGTTTATTGACTTTTTAACCACCTTTGGCATTTACTCATCGTTTTCTCCCCACTAATAACTTACCTGGCCCTTAGGAGTCTGGCCGGCGAAAGAATCTGATTGTACTCTTGATCTGCTTGGGACAGCGTCACTGGTACTGTAGCAATTGACTTTTTGTCATCATACAGGACAGTTCTTATTACATATATTTAACGGGTTCAGTGCACGTCGATATTTTGTATGGGGGTGTAGAAAGTACTAGTAAAGTACTGTACTGGAGGCCAGGACCAGCGATTTATTGCTTCTCACTTTCAGTTTGTTTTCTAGCTTAAACTCAAGTAGTGTGTTTCTTTTTCTGTGCCGATCAATCTCAGTAACTTCCATCTTACATTATTCATAGTATTGTTTCTTGACGCTACCGCATATTTTAGCTCTTTCACATTATATTACAATGTTTACTAGTGTGGGGTATGCGTGTGTGTGAGTGGGGGAGGGGGTGGGGATGGCGAAAGTAGGGGTACAAAATAAGGAGAGAGAGAGAGAGAGAGAGAGAGAGAGAGAGAGAGAGATCGAGAGAGAGAGAGAGAGAGAGAGAGAGAGCATGTGTGTGTGTGTGTGTGCGTGCGTGCGTGTGTGTGTATATGTGTGTGTGTGCGTGTGTGTGTGTGTGTGTGTGTGTGTGTGTGTGTGTGTGTGTGTGTGTGTGTGTGTGTGTGTGTGTGTGTGAGTGTGTGTTTTGTGAAGGAAGGGGGTGGGGGAGAGAAAAATAGTCGACGTGAATGAACGCCCCCCCCCCCCCAAATATGTTTTTCTTTAATTATACCTGAAATATCACGATTGCCAGTGAAAGAGCTCGAGTGGCGCTCCAGCACGGAAACTTTCACGGGTATGCTGCTCATAATATAAAGGTCAGGGGTGCGAAGTTAGTTTGACCAATGCATGCCTGCCTTCCGGATCGTACGGCCAGCTAAGAAAAAAAGATCAGAGTTCCTTATATCATTATTGCACCAAAGATCGTGTATAGTTAGTAGAGAATCTTAATGGTTACATATGTCAGTGACGGGTGGCATAATTGGTTGACCGTGCTTATTACACGTGACCGATATGTGGGGCTAATGGTGGAAGCAAAGGAGATGTTCAAACAGTTGTCCTATGAAACGTAAGCACTGGTGGCAATGGATAAGTAAGACTGACGTATAACATCATCAGAGAGGATCTTATATAATAATATCCATATAGGCCATATTATTTGCACACGCACTCCCACACACTAAGCGCGCGCGTACGCACACAACAATTAAGCATCATATATATATATATATATATATATATATATATATATATATATATATATATATATATATATATATATCGGGTTTCTTGTGTTTCATGAAATATTCCATAGGGATATTTTATAAGTTTGCAGAGGCAAAAAAAACTCAAGTTCGGCGATGAAGTGGGAGCATACATAGAAGCGATACTTTGGGTGCTAATAATAACAACAATATTAATTATTGGGCGAGTCTTCGGACCACGGTACGATCACAGATTCTCTTGATCTGCTACACCTACACGTAGGCTACGATGGGCACCTTGAGCCGAGGCCTCATTTTCGCGACCAGCCGGTGTTCACTCACTAGCTGATTCCCATCTGATGTCTTAGGCAAGTGGCCAGGGATGGGTGGGGCGGCGAGATGTCGACATCCCTTCCTTCATTTGCCGAGTTGTATAGCGTATTTGTTTTGGTTTGACAACAGGAAGTGCGGATAGCGCAAGCGCACATATCATGATATCCGGGACTTTTGTTGTTGAAACAAATTTTCAACATGGCGGCACAGAGTGAGGGTGGGGGAAAGGATGAGATCAAAACACATTTTGTTACCCGAGAAGGATCCTATAAGTTAATGCATCATTCGGAATACTCAAAGCCCAGTCGTGTTGCATTCAATGGCCAAACAAATACACCTGTTAAACTTTCATTTGTTGAGGTTAATGACGGAACAGCGTCCCCAGACCGCCTCTGCTTTAACGTTGGCAGGGAACTGTACGTGTACGTTTACAAGGGAGTACGTAAGGTAAGCATGAGTTCTGTAATCGCATCTTAAGTTAGGCTATGACAACTTGTGTTTGCAGAAAAGTTTTGCACTTGTTAATGGACAACACAGGGTATTCTGTATCGACAAATGCGTTATGTATGCAACCCATAAGTTCACACTGCAAAGTAACTTTTGGCTTGGCCGACCCTGCCCTCGCAAAAGCTTTTCTAATTTCTAGCAGTAGCACCTTTCAGCTGTCCCGACTTCCTGGCATTGACTTTGACTCGCTCGACTCGCTATCTAGATATCTAGAATCTAGTGAGTGTGCACTATCGAGCCATGACATATAACCACTCATGTGTTACAAAGGCGTTTTAAGTGTATAATTATCAGCCCTCTTTACTAGATTCTAGATCTAGATCTATACTAATACTAGACTAGTCTAGTGAGTCTAGTTATCTAGTCTATAGGCCTAGCCCTAGGCCTAGGCCCTCTAGGCCTAGGCCCATAGGCCTATTATTCAGGCTATCTAGATCTAGATCTAGATTAGATCTAGATAATCTAGATCTAGAAATCTAGATCTAGAATCTAGACTAGATCAAGATTTAGTCTAGATCTAGATCTAGATCTAGATCTAGATATCTCTAGTCTCTAGTGCCACTCTGCTGGTACTGGGGGTACCGGTAATAATTTGGTACTAATGATTCTCCACCCACCACCAGTTGATGAAGTTTAAACTTAACTTTGATCTTGGCCTTTTGCCTTATTGTAAGGCTGTTGCCAGACTTTGCCTTGCTTGATGGTATCATAATTATCCAGTGCCAGATCTGTGACAGACTTTGTACTTTGTTGGTGGTCTTGTTTTTCCATTGATTCCTTTGCTCAGCTCTTAGGAAAGCTAGATCTATATGATTACATTATCCTGATCTTTTCCTGTCACTATCTGTTTCTAAGGCTCTCCCAGTTGGTTGCTCTCTGGGCCTACCCCTGACCCTGCCTCTGTTACCAGTGAGAGTGAGAGTTAAAGGCCTAGACTCTAGTTCTATGTCTATTGTTAAAGTGTCTCTGTAACCTAGATCTATATATATAGGAGCCATTGCCAAAACGTGGGGAAAAACACACACATCTCACAATAGTGTGCATAAAATGTGATGCATTAGTATTCCACCAAAACGTTTACACATGTCAAATATAGAATGTAGAACCTGCATTAGCAGTCAGTTTCAGACCCTATGTCAGCTTTATAATCTTGCGTTTGTAAATTTTGTGCCAAAAATGTCCGTTTTTTAGTGATTCCTGGAGTGTCATTTTGAGCACACCAATGCAAACTTCCAAGAATGTCAAAAATTTAGTATTTTTGGGTGTTTTTTTTAAACCTGTGCTTTGATTCTATGCTATTTGTGATCGAGAAAGGTTCACTTGCTCAAGAAATCGGTTTATTTGTTTGCAAATAAACGAATAATTCGGATCACTTGTGCGCCAGGGGTGTCGTCACGGACTAGGTGTTTCAGAAAACACCATTATTTTTCAGTAGAATCACCACAGCTGGTTAAATCTTTTTGCTTTTCGTCATTTATTCAATAGTTCAAAAGCCGCGATGCGCGAAAGGAACATCGGGTTCCTAGATCTACGATTTCGGTCGGCTGTTTAACATTCGCCGTTAATGGCGTCACTTTGCGACTTACCGGAAGTCCGAATTTTAGCCTACTTTTGTTTTGAACGGATCATCAACAGTGCCCGGATATAATTGTTTTCTTGGGTGACTTCCCCTTACCCGCTTCCCCAGAACAGCGGGAGCAACGGGGTAAAGAGAAAAATGAAAGTAGTCATTGCCGTCACCCTCCGGTTACGCACAAGAATCTTGCGTTGAATGTGACGTACTGGGCTGTTTTGCGTGTTTTTAGGCTACCCTATTGAATATTTTAGTGAAATTGTGGTGTTTACATTGGATTCCTGGAACAAGAGTGTGATGTGTGAACAAACTTCGAGAGATGGATCATTTCTGTGGTTATAGATTTAGCTTTTGTGCTTAGTGATGACGTTTGGGGTGTCGTCATGCAGCCGTACAAGACTGACCGACGTACAAGAAATTACATTGTCCTAAGAGCAAACATTATTTAAGTCATGTGTGCTCTTTTTACTCAAACAAATAGACAAACATGTCCTTGTTTATCTGTCTAACTCAAAAGTACACATTTGTTCTTTGTTTGCATGATATGCCTTTTTCCAATACATTGTGTCATTGTGTCATCATTGTTATGTACAAGTAATATTTTTCATAATTGCTAATATCAATAAGTTTTCAACATATATTTCACACATGCAAGATTCATTTAGAAACAAAATACGCCTTTATTGATCTGTGTGATCTCATAGTGCAAATTTGTTCTTTGTAGTAGGCATGATTTTACCTTTTCCCAGTATGTTTTGTCATCACTGTTATGTACGAGTACTCTTTGTCATAATTAGCAACGTAATTGTGATTGTCTGCTGTCTTTGATATGACCTGGTATCTCTTTCAAAGCAAAAGAAACCTCTCTTGGGTTTTTTTATTCTTAAAGTGCGCTTTTCTCTCTGGAGACAAGACTTTTGTCTTTTCCTGTACATTGTGTCATCATTGTAATGTTATGTACAAGTCATGTTTGTCATCACTGTTATGTACAGGTCACGGCGCACCGGCAGTGGAATTTTAGTTGCCGCGGGGGGTTCCCCGCCGGGCGCCTTATCACGTCGGGGTCACGGGGGTCAGCTCCCTGTCGGCGCTCTGTCTGGGCCGACTTAATTTTTTGTACTTTTCAACGTACAATTTAAGGTGCATCCTTGTATTTATGGTAATTCTCATTTAGTGCACCCAAAGCACGCATTTCTGCTCTTGAGACTCAAAAAAGAACGGACGTTGTAACTTGTCTGGTTATTTAGTTAGGCGCGCTGGAGTCGGCAATGCTAAATTGTAATTTTTTGGGGACTAGCGTGAATGAAAAAAAATAAATATAAAAAAACGCATCGTCAAAATCTGTCGAACTTTTGGAAAATGAACGACATAACATTAGTGCAGATACTCAGAAAAGATGGTATCTGCGCTTATAATAGAAGGCTGTAATTTTGCAATTTTATCCATCGGGCACACAATTCGCTACGAAGTAATTTCTCCAAATACAACTTTATGTGTCTAATATAATCATGAATATTCGCATATTTTCTCGAAAGTTTATAAAAGTTATCATGAAGTTTCTCAATGAAAAGTACAAATCGATTTTAGTGCTAGAATATATCTTCAACGTAGATTTAATACACGAACAGTATCTGTTACACTCCAGAAATTGCTTACTTTTCTTAAAACGCTAAGTCTAGGTTTTGAAAGTTGACTGAATAATAGGGATGACTTCTCGTAATTGGGTTATAAGAATAATTTCTAGCTTTCCAGGGACACTGAATCAGCACCAGGCTTTTCCAGCTTTTTTTACGTTTCTATGACCATTTGCAATAACTGACAATGTGACTGATTTCTTTATATGCATAATTGTGTCCGCGCATATTTCCTACACAAAAACTAAGAATGAATGTTTTAGCTGTCGTTATTTTTATTCCATACTAGAAGTTTATCTCTACCCATGTATTTACACGGTTTTGTGGTTTTTTAAATCGCTTATATTATATCTTTTTAGTTGTATGCAGGCTGCCACAGACACAGCATGATTCATGAACAAACGCAGAGTAACTTTCTCTTGTTTAATAGTAAAATAAGAGCTAACGCTGATCGTCTTTAGTTAAAATATGCAGATGTGCATCTTTCTTCTCTTATAACTTGACTATTACTACTACCGCAGATTTAAGATTTCTCATGGTAAAAGACATGATATTCGTAGTCAGTTTAACACAGAATTTGGAGACATCTGTCGTGCCTTTTTAAAAATAACAATCATTTATTCATAACTTTGTAACTAAAATAGGACAAATTGGGTACTCTACAAACACTTGTCTAGAACAAAAACTAAGGCACAGAAACTAACCATTTTAACGCAGAATAAATCTCAAGACATTGAGCTTTTAGTACATTCGCGTAATGGTTTGCTGTGTGGGATGGGGAAGACGTTATATCGTTTTAAACATAGTCAAAAATGCGAACTTCCCGACCGACACCGGCAAAGTCGCCTCAGGGCTCATTAACCCCGTGACCCCGAGCAGGGGAGCTCCGGCGGGCTGCTGAGTCACGCGAACTAAAAGTAACAGAATCGGGCGAAAAGTGACGCCGTGAGGTCAGCTCAATTGATTTTGTGCTTTTGCCTCATTTTAGTTTAAAAATTGTTTTACACATGTGTTTTTCTGGTACTGAGGCTTTGATAACTGTATTTGTACAGCCTTTCACTATTGTGATGTGTTGTTAATGATAATGTCCAATGTGTATCCTTTCTTGTACATAACAATGATGACATGTTCTGTGCTTTGCGTCATTGTTACAAAGCTTGTCATTCATATTACCATTATGAATGGAGTTCATAGTGTACGAAGTCTTTGTTTACTAAACAAATGGAATTTAAAGTCCATAATTTGCCCTGCTGCTTATCTTTTTTTGTCATCACTGTTACATACAAGAAATACAGTAGTTGCCAAACCAATAGACCCATATCTCCAAAACCGTACGTCTCCTTGCTCTGATACTCTAGGAATATGAGCACTAAATGTCAATCTGTGGCTGACAGAAAAGAGAGTCAAATTGGTATGAAAATTTTTTTTGCACCACTGAGTCTCAAGAGAGTCTCACGTTTTGGCAATTGCTCATAGATATATATATATATATATATTTATATATATATATATATATATATTTATATCATTTTTTCTTGGATATTTTTTTTATTAGCGAGCAGCCCACATGGGCTTTTTAAAAAAACGAAGTGGCTATATGCGTACGGCTTTGTTGGCGGCACATAAACTATCACACCAAACACTACAAGTGGACAAACTTAAACTCTGGAAACGCACAGGCCCTTTATAAAGGGCGTGAGCCAGGCTACCCGGGAAGCGCGCAGGCCCTATATTATATAGGGATGACCTACTTTGATTGGGAAGCGCGCAGCTATAAAGGGCATAGACGCTGACCTTTTTTCAATGGAAAATTTCAGCATTCCTTATATTGAAAATGACGCAGTAAATTGCAGGTCAAAGTTATAAATATGGACCAATGACTTTGCAAGTTATCTTGATCTCGTAGAGCGTCTCTTGGCCAAAGATCGTACATACAAAAAGGTGTCCGAGAAAGTCCGCACATATTGGTTCAGATGATGGTGCAGTCTTTGTTTGAAGCTCTCTTTCGTTTCACCAGAAGAAGAATAGGAATAGCACAGTTTGTTAGTTTCACTTTTTGTTATATATATATTTTCACACAAGTAGGGTAACTCTGATCGCAAAGTCCGTTTAATTGGCTCAATTATAGAGGAGTGAACTATCTTGTTACACACGATCTTTGTCTTGGCCAAGATATGGATCGATAAAGTGACGCTGTCCAGCTGAGCGATTATCAAGGCCGTGAGCCTACTTTTTTTTTCTATCTAAATCTGAGGGCCGTACGCATAGCCACAGGCTTTAAGAATATGTTTTTTTCCCTTAAGATGTTCTCAGTAGTCTCGTAAGAAACCACATTTCTGTTGCTTTTCTTGATGGTCCAGTCTACAGTAGAAATTGAAAATCTGTCTTAAGAAGGGTAGTGATAACTGTTAGCTATTATTATAGACAGGGAAAAGTAACAATTAATCTGTTTGTAGTTTGAGCAGGCAAAATTATCGGAATTTCATGGTGAAGACCTACACACAAGTTTCCAACTTTCAAAATTTTTTTCAGGAATTTGAACTTTATCAAAGAGCTTAGTATTTTTATATTATTGGAATGGTCTTTCAAAGAGGAATAAAAAAACTGTTATTTTAGAGAGACAGCAAAGGCGGTGATAAAAGTTATTTTATGAAAGGTAATTAACCTTACCTTGATGCAAGCAACACAATATCTATGAATATCACCTAACGTGATTAGAACAGCCTGTAAGACCACAAAATCATCATCAACCGATCTGGATGACTCAAAGCATTCATTGGCATCAAACAAAACAATCACAAAAGAACGTGCTGTTTTTGTCCCTAATGTCATATGTGAGGCAGCGTGGTGTAAGTAATCAGGCTCTCGTCAATTTTTGGGCATATATTGAGTTATTGGTATCATCTTAAAGCTGGTTCATTTGTCTTGCTTTCATTGAAAAAATTACCCATCCATCTTCAATAGAAGTGGAGATATTTTGGATTGGATGAGGTGGGGGTCACCTGGTTTAAGACGTAAAATTAGTAAGAAAATGGCCGCCAAAGCTTGGTAAATTCCAAAGCTGGAGAGTTTGTGAATGGACATAAAAGGTGTTGCACAAGAGCAGAAAAACAAAAATTTAATAAAAATTGCTAAGCAGGGAGAAAACTGCTGTTTTCTTCGGTTTCAGTATTTTGACGAGAGCCTGATTACACCACGCTGCCTCACATTTGTTTACTTCTTACAGGCGTTATATGTGTGTTGCAGTCTTTCAATCAATACAAATTGAATAGAAGTGACAATTAAATTGGGTTGGATTTGTAATGGATTCCGGTGGGGTTTTTTTTTGCTGACAATAGTGACTCAGGTTGGAAAAAACTTGGAAAACAGCACAGAACATCTACCTTTTCGAAAGCAAAAGCTAAAGTGTATGAAAATATGGTGCCAAGCGGATGTAGTTTTTAGCCTCTGCTTTTTTTGGAAGTCTTCGGGATTTTTAGTAAATCTCTAAGAAATGCCAAGTTCAAATGTAAGATGTCAGCGACGAACAGGGAAGGGTGCATCACAAACGGCTCTCAGATCTACTAAAAAAAGTCTTAAATTTTGCAGATTATGGTTAAATCTGATGTAGAAATGAATATTGTGCAGTCGGAGTATTAAAACTTGCATTCATATCACCTTTGGAAATATATTCGGCACTTCACATCGGGTCAAAATGTGGGACTAACATGCATGAGTTTCAACCTTCATTTCTCTCTGTATGTTGCTGTCTCTGTTGGGCCCCTTTTTTTTTTGGGTACGAAATCTATAAATGACAAAAACGTCACTAAATAAGTCATTATATCAGAACAAGTCAACCTATTTTGATAGTTCTTCTAATGAATGAGCTCCTGATAATTGAGGCCTGTTTACAGCATTTACCAAAAAGTAATTTGATGTGGAGGTCATCGCAAAGGAATGTGGCCGAGCCACTGCCAGCGACTTGCCGAAGTTAAAGCAATGCTAGATTCCTTTTTATTCAGTATCACATATTATATTAAAGATACTTTTCTTGCGTGTATTCTAGTCATTTTAAAAATAAAAATACTTTATTATGCCATTTAAAAAGAAAAATGTCTGACTCACAAACATCTGGAATCTCATAAGTCTAAATCCTTACTTCCATACACTGTTACATTACACAAAAAAATCTAACGAAAGAAACAAGTCAACGCTTGTAAATTTCTTTATTTTTGCGTTTATTGGACTCTGACACAAGCTAAATAACACAAATTGAACACCAAACAGTACAACAGGAGAATTTTATTGGAAAAATAAACATTGTGCTGTCTCCCATACCCTTACAGTGAAATCCGCCAGTTTCAAGTTTTGACTTAGAATTAGTTAGTTAGTATTAGGACATGATTGTAATATACCTTTGTAAACTTTGTTACCTACGAAGATTATTATGGGGGCTTTCGTGGCCTAGAGGTTAAAGTGTTGGCCTCTCATTCAAAGGTCCCGGGTTCGAGTCCGGGTAGCGACAGAAAAATTTCTTCTCTTAAATTGTCTCCTCTACTTAACTTTCACCTCCTTTTCTGCTCTCTAGCAATGTTCTGTTGTCTGTTTTCGTCTCCTCTTTTCTGCCCCCACCCCTTCTCCTCCTTTGCCCCCTTCTCTGGGCTCCTGACTCTTTCTGCAGCCTTTTTACTGCTACTCCTTGGCTCCTTACTGACTGTCTTTCAGCCACACCCCTGATCTTCTGGTGGGAAAGATCTACACTTAGCCTTCTCGGACAAGGGTGAAAAATCTTGGAGGGCCGGTGTTCAAGTTGCGCATGCTTAAAGATCCCTGTGTGGTCTAAAATCGATAAGAGTAGGCTTCGACCACCACTCTGGCAAAATTCAAAATTTCCTACCAACAGGAAAAGTTTAGTGTGTCTTGCGCACTCATATGATCTTATATGCAGTTGCGAGCGCCGTAAAACATTTACCCAAAAAAAAAAAAAAGATTATTTTATTAATAAATACTTTGTGCTATAATTTCTTGGAAAATGATGGCTATTCTTCTAAACCTGCTTGGTTTATTTACATTCGCTTGAACTGGATAAGAAGACTTGAAATAAGTGAACAAAACATGCAAAACTGAAAGCATGCCAAAGATAGGCCACTCATAACCCATTTCTGCCCATCCATCTTTTTGTTATGATTTTCTTAATTTTAGGGGAAAACTTTCATTTTACCCTGTTGAAATTACAATTACATGCCCTTTAATTGTTCAAAAGACTGGTGTATTCTAACCTGTTTTTACAGTTTTGAGTTTGTGTTAAAAAGGTAATGCCAATTAATTGGAAACAGTTTTGTTCCCCAATTTTTAGAATACGGTCATGAGGTCTAGAAGTGTCCATGCAGAGGAAAATGACAAAGACAATTCAGGAGAACTAGTGTAACTGTTTTTAAAAAAAAAATGAAATGGGGTTTCTTTCTTTACATGCTGCACTCTAGCATGAATAGTTCATCAAAATCAAGTCTCTTCTTTGCCATCACAAAAGGTACCTTTTATTGATAAAAGGGAAGGATGGAAAATGCATGTACTTTGTTCGGTGTCGAAGCAAGAGTAAGGAAGAGGGTGTTGCTGATAAGTTTCCAACTAAAATAAAAGTGCTCTTTTGTCAGATCATTTTTATCATAATGATGAAACAAAAACTGTTCAGAAAGAACGAGCCACCCCGCTTCTTGGGTAATCTCAGTCTGTATCATCACTTCCCGATCTATGCCTGCACATTTAACCACACACACACAGTTCTAGTGCCTTAGTACTGCTAATCAGCAGTGAAAGTGATGTGTCTGCTGGATACCACCTGGATGTGTATTACGCAGTGCAGGGGCCAACCTGGTGGGCTTTTATGTAACCTGATTCTCTTGATGAAGATGGGTGTGTAATGTGTTGTGTCCAATCAAGCGTGCAGTGCTACTTGAATTCAAGACCTTTGTGAGGGAAAATTTGATTTTTTCTTTCTTTGTAGACGAGCTGTTTGACAAATCCAATCGGATGTTTGAGAAAATAATGTTGCCAATGCAAAGAATATGTGAAGCGTGCTGACAAAATGAGTTACTTCTCAAATTTGAGCCTTATGATGGAAATATATATATATAATCACGCTTATAGGTGAAGTTTTACAATTTAGAAGTATGAAATAATAAAGGGCTTGTTATAAGTTTATACTTAACTAATATGGCGTCTATAGAAAATGTACAAATTTTTCAAATTTGACCTCAGTGTTGATTTTCGACCAATATCTCCATTTGTGGATTGCACGAAGTAGCTCATCTTGTCAGCACGTCTCACATAGTACAGTGGTACAATCGATGAATGGTAATGCTGGGCAGTATCAGTGAAATTCAGTTCCGGTACTTCTCTGGCACTGGGTCTCGACCTCTGCCAGTACCGGTACTGGTACTGGAACTGAGAGTACATGATGTCAGAGGCTCCGCTCATCTAGTGTCTCGCCTGCTGCATCCCTTTTCCAAGTTCTTTCATGGCTAATTCTTCCTGTGTTTGAAGTGCAGATTCTGTCACAGTGCTTGCATGTCAGTGACATGGATCAAAGTTCTGTATTTTCGCTGTTTTCCTTTCATCATTGGGGCTTCTCAGCCTTGTTGTTTCTAGGCTGCTCTCAAGCATAGTTCTTTCCTTTATCATTTTCTTCCATGTTTTCCTGTCCTCAGCTATTTCTTCCCAGATGCTAACATCTACTCCAAGCTTAGATAGCTGTTTTTGCAGGTGTCTTTGTTCCTCAATTTTGGTCTTCCTCTTGGTCTCTTTCCCTAGGTAAGTTCTCCATAGAGAAGTTGCTTCAAAATCCGGTTGTCGTCCATTCTCTTGACATGACCCAGCTGTGTCAATCTTTTTAAACACAGGATAGTTGTCATGCTCTGGAGGTTTGCCCGTGCCAACACTTCAGCATTTGTAACCTTTTCACACCTGAGATTTTGCGGCAGCGTCTGAGATGGAAAATGTCGAGGCGCTTTTCTTGCCTGCTGTACAAAATCCATGTTTCAGATCCATAAAGGAGTGTGCCGAGAACACATGCTTCGTACGTCTTGATTTTTGTTTTTATTGTTAATCTTTTGTTTTCCCATGCTCATTTTGTCAGCCTTCCAAAAGTTGTTGCTGCCTTCGCTATCGTGATGTTGATCTCATAATCAAGTGATGTAGTAGAGCTGATGGTAGACCCCAGGTAACAGAACTTGTCCACTCTCTCAAGTTCTTTGTCGTTTAGCCATATATATGGCTCTGCTCTGCACGTTCTTGAGAAAGGATGAGTTTTCTAAACACTGTTGAACAAGCTAAAGACCTTACATGCTGTTGATAAGCGGTCCATCATTGTTTATAGGGTTGATTCACAGTGAGCAACAAGAGCAGCATCATCAGCGAAGAGAAGGTCTCATACTGTTGTATTGTTGGTCTTGGTCTTGGCCTGGAGTCGAGCAAGATTGAAGAGCGACCCATCAGTTTTCCAGTGGAGGAAGACATCCCCTGGTGACTCTTTGAATGCGTATTGCAATGAGACAGCAAAATAAGTGCTAAAAAGAGTTGGTGCTAAGACACAATAAATAAATAATAAATAGCATTTGTATAAAAGTCGAGTCACTATTGTTATAGTGCCCATTAAAGTTCCTGAAGACCTAAACTAGGACAGTTTCAAATTACAGTTTTATGCTACTTTTCAGTCTGGTTTTGTCTATAGCATCATTTTAGGAGCCTGAAACCTTTTATCAACACATCCAAAAATCCAGGAAGAGAATGAATCCTTATTATATCATTATTGTTATATTGTAAATGTACATTAGTTTTCAAGGGTATCACTGCCTCAGCTTTGCATAGGCTATTTGTTTGTTTCTCATACAACTTACTCTTAGAACTACTCATGCAGAATTAACTGAAATGGTTTTTGCCATCTGGCTCTGCATCTTACTTGAAGGCTATGATTAGGCCCCATCTTCTTCAAAATCATCTATTTTTGTATCGGTGGTCCCATAGTATTAGCCCATGCACCATTAGGTCTTAAACTGGTGCTAGGGCCAGTTTTATCATCATTACCATTAATTTTGCACTTTTCTTCATGACTACTACTTTACTTTCATAGGTCATTACCAGTTACAGCTGTACAGCATGAATTGCATTATCTTCAGAAACCCTGCAAATTAGATAATTGTGCTCATTCATCAGGATTATGACCTGCAGCTTGGCGGTACAAGAGCAAAAGCTTATCCATATCCCCCTTTTCAGGATGGAATCCATTGTTCAAAACTTAACAAGAAAACCAGTCATTAAATTACTGCTACACATAGACAGATGGGAAGCTAGGTTTTTGTATCCCACCGTTCTATCATAATCCTAAATGTGCTGTAAATAAAAACACCCAACGAGGTATGTCGTAAATGGAGTATAAATCCTAATAATGATAAAGCCTATACGGGTGCCTGTAACCAAATGGTTTAGGGCCATAGCAATTCTTCCTTGGTGTTCAGCTGCCTGTCTTGTTGATGTGCAAGTAAATGTTAACTGACTGAAATAGTGACTTGACTTCAAGTTTGCAAGCGCCCTGCGCTTTTGACATATAAAAAAATTCCGTGGGATTCTTTTTCTTGCGCAAATGGTATGAATCCTCCTCTCTACTTTTGATCATTGTTATTTTGCCCATTTTTAGGTTCATGAAGACTTAAAACTAGGACAGTTTCACATTACAGTTTTATGCTACCTTTCAGTTTTTCAGTTACAGGCTCATTATATTTTGCATGTCTTTGCTCTCTCTCTTTTCAAATCCAGGCTGCAGACCTCACCAAACCAATAGATAAAAGAATCTACAAAGGAACGTTACCCACCTGCCATGACTTCAATCAACACTATCTCAGCCCTGAGAGTGTGCTGTTGGTGGTCGGGTTCACTGCAGGTCAGGTGCAGTTAATAGACCCCATTAAAAAGGAAATCAGCAAATTGTTCAATGCTGAGGTAAGCTTTTTAATACTTTCCTCTTTCTGTCCCCGTCGTTTTATGCAAGAAAAATCTGAAATTATGCAAACTGAGCCTAAAAATGTGAAATTATGCGATTCTGTTAGTTTTAACAAAGAATGATAAAGGAAAATAATCAGAAATTATGCAAAAAATGATCAAATTTTGCTAAATTGTGTAGGGTGCATAAAACCACAGGGACAGCTCTTTTATGTTAAAAAGGGTTTACTAATGCAATCGTTTTGTTTTTTTGGTGTAGTTTCCATAGGCAGTCCACACCAAGAATTTGCAAAAATATGAATTCTTGAATTAACTTTACTAAATCGTCTTTATTATGAAGCACGTACTTTACTTTCAGACACAGCAGTTTTTCTTATTTTAAAAAAAGTATTTAGCAAGTTTGGGGGGGGGGGGGGGGGGGGGGGGGTATTTGTTTTTCTTTCAAAATCAAAACGATTTTTTTTTTTGGTAAGCAAGTTTGCTCCAGGCAGGATCACATCGAACTGTGAACCCTTCCCTCACCATTGCAGCAGTTGCCTCTGCTCCCTAATCCTAATTTGCAATACAGAAGGAATTTTAATTGGTGTGGTCACAAACACAATGTTTTGTGTGAACAAAGGAGGGGGAAATCGGTCATAGATGGAAAGCTATAAATTTTGTACAGGTAAAGTGGAGCAACAACTGGATAAGCGTAGCTCTTGAGACTCACGATAGGGTACTTACTTTACTTTACTTTTTCCGTCCTCTTGTACCTCTAGGGCATCGAGGGGAGTAAGAGCTTCCTGTCGCTAGCGAGTTTGATGGCCTGGCTGGGTGGGATATTGAATGTCACGATAGGATATAATTTTTAAGTGAAAAAGGCCTTCCTCATTCCATTGTGATTGATCATCAAAGTTAACACTCTTTACCTACCATAAGTTATAAACCCACCCCTGGGCCACGTCGGTTCATTAAAGAGTGAAGAGAAACCATTTTACTGGTTGTGGGCTTGAACATATGGGTCACTTTGGATTCTTCCCTTGGTGCGTTTGCTAAGATCCCATTCACCTAAGATCCCGCATTTTCCTTGCTCCCGAGCAACGGGATCCAAGGCGGAGACTACTGTATTGTGGTTTGGTTATTCCCTATTTTTCATTTGCATGTGTTTGAGCTCCATTAACTCTGGTCGGCTGGAATGACAATGGGAACGTCGATTCTGGACGTGTTTTATTTTGCATCCATATATGTACGTATGCAGGGTTTTTTATTTTACAACAATCCTATTTTGGCCGCTACGATTGATTACCCGATCTCCCCCAAAATTACAATGCAAACCCCACCCCCCCAGGTTTTCTCACCCTACAAAACACCGAGATGTAAACAAATAGAAGCATCCTGCATGGTCTTACCTTTAATAGCTCTAGTTTTTTAAAAGAATGTTTGTGTGTACCTGGAGAAAGGTCGCAGTGTTGGGAATTTTGGATAATAAAATAAGGGCATTGCTCGAAAATAGCTTTGCCGACAACTGGGACCTTTCTATAGGCACACACACACATATGTTTGTGAAAAACTTTTTTTTTTTTTTGTTCCTTGAAAATGTCTCCCCGCTCTCAAAACCAGGGCCCTTTTGAAAAATAATTCAGACGAACTGGGGATGAAAATTACAAGGTTAAAGAATTTATTGTGAGTTTTGTGTTTACACTGTGAATGCTTGAATTGTTTTAACAAAAACATTTCCTTTTCTTTTTCAGAGATTGATAGATAAGACCAAAGTGACATGCATCAAGTGGATCCCTGGATCTCCAAATCAGTTCTTAGTTTCTCATGGCTCAGGACAAATGTACTTGTACAGTGAGGAGCTTCCATGTGGACAGACCACACCACAGTATCAACCATTTAAGCAAGGGGATGGTTTTGCTGTGTACACGTGCAAGACGAGAAGCACAAGGAATCCTCTTTACCGTTGGGTCATTGGGCAAGGGGCAATCAATGAATTTGCATTCTCTCCTTGTGCTCGCTACTTGGCAGTAGTAGGCCAGGATGGACATCTTCGGGTGTTTCAGTACAGCACAATGGAATTATTGGGGACGATGAAGAGTTTCTTCGGTGGGTTGTTGTGTGTATGTTGGTCACCCGATGGGAAGTATCTTGTCACTGGTGGAGAAGATGATTTAGTGACAGTTTGGTCTTTCCATGAGAAACGTGTTGTGTGCCGTGGCCATGGACACAAGTCGTGGGTGAACATGGTAGCCTTTGATAAGTACACGTCGACAGTTTGTGATGAGACGACGAGTGATGTGATAGGTGCTGACGGTGAAATCAGCTCTGTGAAGGCCAATGCAGTGGCGAGCAATGAGGGGAGCAATCACATAAACAGACTTAGCTCCACAAGTAGCAATCCAGAGTTCCCCCAAACTTTGCCGCCGCAGCAAACCAATGGCAAACACCTCAATGCCAACCATAGTAATTCCTCTTCGACGCCTGCACTAGAAAGCAGCACGAACCTCAACTACATTTCTTACAGATTTGGCTCTGTGGGCCAAGATACAGAGTTGTGTATGTGGGACTTGACAGAAGATGTTCTAAAACAGCCATATGGGAAATCTCGAACTAGCAGCTCAGGATTATTGGGCCTGAATTCCTCCTCTTCATCCTCATTGCCTCGCTCAAACAGTCTACCTAGCTCACAGAAGGCAAACTCTGTTGGGCCTGTGACGAGCAATGATGTGTCTGGCCATGCATATGCTGATGGCCACGCACACCCGATACAAAATGCTGTGATGAACGCAAGCTCAAAATTTGCGACTTTATCTGTGTCTGATCGCAAAGAAAGCAGTGACAAGAAGGAGCATAAAAGAAACTTCAGTCTAGCGGCTCGAAATAGTGACAAATCGTCTGTGGTGAAATCAAACAATGTACGTCCAGTGGATAGTGCTATGAAGTTATATGGCACCCAGGCGTGTCCAAAGTTAGATCAAGTGCCCATGTTAGAACCGTTAGTATGCAAAAAAGTTTCACACGAGAGACTCACAGCAATTGCATTCCGCAATGAGTGTATCGTAACAGCTTGTCAGGAGGGAATTGTGCTTACTTGGGCAAGGCCAGGAAAAGTGGCAAGTATTTTTTTGTTCTTCTATAAGTTTTTGCTAATGTGTGACATTGTATTGTTGTGCATTGAGGCACTCATAAAAAAAAATTGAACTCAAAGAAAGCGGCATTGTTCTGCTTAATTGGTAATTTTTGTTACTCTTTTTTTGGGGGGGGGGTACACCTTTAATGTGCATTTAAAAACACATTTCTTGGTGGATTTTTACAGGAAAATTTAACCAATCTTACGTTACTGATACTTTTTACTTTTTCTGTCCTCTTATCATGAGGGGTCAAGGGGGATGCAACTGTCAGACGTGGGCCAGGTGTGTTACTGCTTGGATTGTCATTTTGTTCCCTGGAGGGGAGGGTCTCCCTGACTGCTGTCAATCCATCTTTTTCTTGGCCTTCCTTTTGCCATGAAGCCATCAAATTGCCTGTTCCAGGCAGGCCTTAAAGGCTAGCTAGCTGTGTATTGGCCCCAGTCTCACTGTGTGTCCCAACCACCTTAAATTTATTGTCTCTCTTGGTGTCATTCATGCTAGATTCAACACCCAATTGATGTCTGATTTCTTCGTTTCTTTGTCTGTCTCTTCTCATAATATGTATTTCGTGATTTTTGAAGACATTTCATTTTGCATACTGCTATTTAGCTTTGTTGCGCTTTGTTGAGAGTCGAGGTTGTGGCTGATAGCAGTGAGTTGGTATGAAGATTGATCTGATTAGTTGTTTCTTGTCTCGATTGGGTGTTTTGATGGGAGAAGATGGGTGATAGTTGGTACATGACCGCATTTGCCTTTTGTACTTAAAAATTTGTCTGTCCTTTTCCTTGTCTGATGCGAACATGCTTCCAAGGTATTTGAATTTTTATGTATACTTGTTTCTATAGTAATGTGCTGTTGACTTGGATGTATCTGGGGTTTGGTTTTTGGAGATTTCATCTCTTGTAGTTGTGCTCACTTTCATTCTATACAGATGCTTTGTTTGATTTAGTGACATGTTCTCATGGATGCCAGATGATTGCCAGATCGCCGGATTTGCCGGCAAACCGGAATTTTGAATGGTCCGAACAAGCTTTGCCAGAATCTCGCCGGCATCGATCGAGGCCAATCTTGCACGGACGTGACCAGAAGCTCCCACTTCCTGTTTCCGGCCTGGTTTCCGGTGGTTTTGTTTACAAAAGTGATTGTGTCAATGTGAATCTCAGAGTCGAAGAGAAGCATTAGAAATCTGTCTAGATTTTTTCTGCAGTGACAAACAGCACACGTTTAAAGGGATGGTTTTAAGAGGCGAGAGGGGCATGATAAGTTTGCAGGAATGTAAGAATTCAGGAAGTCAGTTTGCAGGAATTGGGTTGTTTAAACACTGGCATCCTACATGTTCTTGAAGACTGTTCTGGTCTTGGTGTGTATGAGACTCTGGTTGTCTGTGAAGAGCAGTTTGCTAAGTTGTTCTGAGTTGTTGCATTCTTCTTGTGTTATCTTATGAAGAGTAAAACAATCAAAGGCACAAATAATACGAATTTGTTATTTCCAAGGATACTGAAGCTTTGGAAGTCTCTGAACTTTGGCAGCTATTTTCTTGCTAATTTTACCTCTGACACCTGGCGACCCCACCCCCTTCAATTACAAAAAACGTCTCAACTTCAATTTAATATGGATAGGTATTTTTCTTTCATCGAAAGCAAGGCAAATGAACATCCTTTGAGATTATATCAATAACTCTATGCCCTACAATTGATGAGCGCCTGATTCCACCGTGTCGTGATACAACGACTGACAGGGATGTGCGTGTGACCTGAATCAGTCTACCTTGACTGAATTGATTTAATTTAAGTGGCAAGCCATTAAACTAAAATTTGGGCCCAAACTCCTTTCAACCGAGTTGGTGGTAGGATGTTTTTAGTGAAGAGAATCGCCATTATTATGATTGTCTTAGGTTGTTCGTGTTCGGAAAAGTTCATTATAATGTTTTTGATCCGTTTTGCATATTTTTTTATTTTTTTCAGTTTTTTAAGGTTTTTTCACAGTGTGTGTGCCCATGCATTTAAGTTTGATCAGACCTAAAGCGTTTCAGTAAAAGAAAGAAGGATGGGCGTCTTTCAGAGTTCAGTTTTTCTTTCTATTATAGTCCAGGGATGGGAGCTTATTATTTTAACTTCTGTGTATCTGATTTATATATTTTTAAAAGCCATAAGTTATTGATGAGTGTTTGAGATCATAATTGATAAATCATCTTTTTCTTCTTTAGTTACGAGATGGAGTTGAATGACAGCAAGCAACACAACAGTCTGTCTCCAGCAACGAAGAACTCACTCTGTGACTTAAGCTTCAGATAGCTTCAAGTGGACAGCCTCTTTTTAACTGCTTTCTTTGAGATGGCACCAATAACATGCATGGCCACTATCAAGAGGCGAGTCACCTCAAGGAGGAACCTCATGTTTCACCAACGGCACAACTCATGATTATGCATGATTGTTATTATGTTCAGTGTCCACAAATCTTTTCTGAGCAGATATCAAGAGTGCCTCTTCCCCCTCACTCTCTCTCTCTCTCCCCCTCTCTCTCTCTTTCCCTTTCTTTTTTCTCCCTGTCAGTGTTTATGAAAAGTGGAAGATGAGCTGCAATGTGGACTTTCTCTGTCAGTCTCAGCATTTAATCAGTATGTTCAGTTTCTACTTGCTTGCTCAGTTGTGGGCAGTTCAATGTGGGCTCAGTTGTATTTGCATAAAACTAAACAATTATTTTACTTTGGTTTCCATTGTGCTCTGATAAATGTGCCAATCCCAAGTTTTGTATTGGAAGCTGGGAGGAGGGGGGGGTTGTTTGTTTCGTTTTGTTTTTCTATAGCTTTTCCTTACGGTTTTCAGTCATTGCACAGTACCATGGCTGTGAAACATGTCCAAATAACTTAAGTCTTACAGGTGTCTTAGAATGTCTCACACATACTCTTTGTCTTTTAGATTCTAAGTTGTCTTAAGCACGTTGTTTTTTTTTTAATTTTTAGAAAGTACCAAAATCAACATTTCCAGACTATGTGATCTTGTAAGTTTTTCATGTGACACGCGACTACAACATTATTTATACCGAACATGGTATGATTTGTCAAAATTCCTGTGATTGTTATGAATGTTTTATGATACTGGAGGTTGTTCTTTGTCTCTCGTTTGCAATGGAGAGTTTTGCAATTATTGTTTACATTCGTGATACAGATGGGGCACGTACTGGGGCCTGCCTCGTCATTTGAAGCTACATCACCATTTGTAAGGCGCATGGTATTATAGAAAATGGGCCTTTGGCAGTATGCTTTTGGCTTTCATGCTACATTAACTGTCTGTTTGCCAGGCACTAAGGTCCTACCCAAAGTGGTGATGGTTGAAAAGCATCCATGTGTGGAAAGAACAGAAATATTGTTTTTAGAACTATTTTTTAAATTATGTGATGTATAAAATATTAGCAAAGACAACATTTATCATAATAATAATAGTTTTCAAATATGGAAAGTTAAGTATAGTATACTAAAACCAAATTTTGTCATAGATAATTTTTCATGTGTAAAAATAGCTGCTTCAGAACAGCTGCCTATGAGAATAGATCAGTATAAGATAGCTTTTTTATGAAAGGAAAAGCAGTTTCAACTAATAAGATTAGACAGTCAGCCTCCGTTTTCTGCTAATGCAGCAGATAGAGACTCGTGATTGCTTGGTTGTGTTGGTTCCTTGTGTGTTTTTTGGGGGGGGGGGGGGGGGGGGGGGGGGTTACATTTGAAAGCAACAAAAATCATAGCATACATAACGTGTAGATTTTGTAAAATGTTGACACTTAGTATTTCACTAAGTACGCTGGGTTTATAAAGGTTGTTTTCTTTTAGTTTTGTTTTCCCAAATTGTTAATCTTTGCCACAGCAGAGAAAAGAGAAGGAGTTGTGTCAGATGGGAAACTGTTGCCTGGAAGCAGTAGTAGCACATACATAAAGTACTTTTTTAAAAAATGAATGAGTTTATTTCGGCTGCAATTAGTTGTCATGTCGAAGTGGTTGTGTGAGTTTCGGGCGAAGTTCCTTTTGAAGCCAAAGCCTAGCATCTGTTTAGTCTCTAAGGCAAAAACTTAAAATTTAATGCTTTTGTCAAGACACTTACCTAAGTGGTTGTCATCCGTGTTCCTGCAACATGGAGCTTGAGGGATTGTAGTAAAGTATATATTTGATGTGCATGGCTTTTTTTGTTGTTGTTTCATTAATCAGATTTGTGAGTATAGTTAATCGTTTATCAATAATGGTATGTCCACCATGAAGCCACCATGAATCTCGGGACAAAGATATTTTAAACAGTTCAGCATCACACTTAATTGAAATAAACTAAAATAAGTTCCAAAAAAATTGTAAGGCAGAAAATGTGGACATATCTGTAGCTTTGCATTGGAGGTTAAACTATGAAGACTCAAGTGGTTATGACATTGGTGCTCATTTTTTTAAATACGAAAGGGAAAAGCGGGAAAGAAACATAGATCTTTATCTTTGAAAAGCATTTTAAAAGTTTAAAAAATCTTAAATCTAAGATAAGTTGAGTTTGATGTAGATTTTATGGATGAAAAGTCATTAACACTTTGCAGTCACACAGGCTGCAGTATAAAATACCCCATCTGGTCATTCAGCCAGGAGAACGACTGCCACCCTGCGCCAGGTGACCGGAATGGATAATTTTCACCGGCGCATTATTGCGCTAAGTGACTACAAAGTGTGAAAGCGCCATAGCCCCTTAACTCTGCTTTGTTCTAAGTACGCCATACAACTTGGCTCTTTGGGTATAGCTAAAAGTTTTCCACGATTCAAGCATTTGATCAGATTGACATAAAGGAAAAGCATTATTTGGAAGGGTAAGTCTTTTGTCTTTCTAGGCTGCTCTGCAGATTGTGTGTTTTTTGGGGAGAAGGGGGGATCAATTGTATTGGTTTGTTGATTTTTGAAAGAAAGAAATAACTATCGACAAACTCACCTTGAGTGTATTGAGAGTGCTGATTTCAACATGCATAGCCATGCTTGCAGTGAATTCAGCTGTAATGAAATGGTTACCGGTACAGCATTTTGCAAAGCAAGGTTATTCATTTACATTTCCTTTTCTTTTAAAATAATTCTCATCATTTAATTTTAGTCTTTGATTGATAATTACTCAAGGTTAGCCACAATAAGACTTTACACAGAGAATTTGAATGTGCAAGTTTTTTTGTATTTTTGTACAGAGGTTGACAAGTTTTCCTATGATTTTTATTGAGATTTGAGGTGGTCAAAATTTGTCTTGATTTATGTTTTGCAGTTTTGCTGTGCATGCAGAACTTTAACTCACAAATTTAGCGCATCGCTGAATTCTCTGGGAAAATGTCCTAACTAGTTTAATTCACAGGTATGATCACATACTTAACACAAGCACGCACAGAGTTTTGTATATGCTGGCAAAATTCTGTTGAAATGTGTGGAAGGTGGTTTGTTTGTTTGTTTGTTTGTTTGGTAAGAGTGAAACAGTGCTCACAACTAAATGTCATATGAATGCTCGAAACTGGTTTGAATTTCAATGCAAATGCAGTGTTTGACAGAATATGTTATGTCTTTCTTCGATTTGCAATTTGGATTTTTCAACATGTTAACAGATCTGAAGAACAATTCTTCTTATTGTAATGCATTTTCTAGTATTATGAGTTTGTGTGTATTTTGAAGACAGTGGTCAGCGGTACACGACTGTGTATGATATATATCATTTCTTGCGGGAATGTGATTCTGTTTACTTGTGTCTTAGAATTTAACACAATAAGTTGGTGTTGCTGAATGTTGCTATGTTGCTTTTTTGGGGGGGGGGGGGGGGGGTTATTATTTCTGCTTTTCTGTTGTAGGTTTTTAATTCCATCATGATCGTTGCACTTTATTAAGATATATTTGTCCGAGATAAAAGGTGGCCTGCATTAGTGATACACACTTTATGTTTATGAGTTGTGTGTTTTGTTGGGAGAAGTGGAATTATTATGGACCGGGTTTGTGGGAACAGTCCATGAGCAGGTTAACGGCACCTGTACTGATCACTGCTCTTTGGTAAATGCTGATTATAAATAATCTTGATACTGTTCTTTAAGTACTAGGTACCCGATATTTCTCTGCAGCTGTCTTGATCAACATCAGAATTCTCCTGAGTGATGTAACAAAATTCCCATGCTCACAAAGCATGATTAATTCTCACTTTGAATAGATAAGATAGAAAGATAGTCTTTTTGTTACAGACTATATATTTTTCTTTCACTTTTCTTTACTTTAGGTTTAACTTCAAAAGCTGTTAGTGATTCACAAGATCTTCAGCCAGTTACTCTGGCAGTTTTCGTTGTCCAATTTCTGAGCATGTAGATCTAAATAGTTTCAGCTTTTGAATGCTCAAAGTTTGAAAGTGTGGCAAACTTTTCACTCCAGAATTACTCTCATTGGCCACAGAAGGAGCCAAAAGGCATCTTAACCTGTAATTCTTCAATTTGGCTAAAGAAACGTTCTCCTCTGCACATGTATTGATCTTCTTCAAAATTGACAGACGAGCTATTATTATTAAGTCGTTTCAATATTATTCAGTTTTTAAAAAGTAAGAGTAATGCCGTCATCAAAATTACTTAGAACTTGTCACAGAGTGAGCTAATTCTTCATTGTGAGTTTACAGAGGGTCTTATGTTATGAAATAAAAAGTTTGTCAAAGAATGGGATATTTTCATTGTATGAACTTGAATGAGGGGGATGATGGTAACATATTAGCAAAGTCAAAGATTTTCAAGTCAATGACAGATTTTTAGTTTGTAAATATACTTTAAAACTAATTTATTCTGCACACTTTAATTTTTAGTTTCGCTTCAACAGACACCTTTTCCTCTTTACCATCTTCTCCTTCTCTCCACTCAGTTTGCTGAATATACAGACAGCCTAAACTAAAGATGCTACTGGCTCTTGCCAATTACATATTCACAACTTTCTGCTTTTAAGAGACTGACCTTGCTGCTGATAGCTGATGCCTCTTTTCACCATATATGTTTTTAAAAATGAGAAAAGAAATGGAGGGGGGGGGGGGTTAATTACTGGTACCAATACTAAATATACTGAATAAGAAGTGTGGAATGGCATATTCAGTGGACAACATATGGCCCAACAGGTAGCATTTTTGGTGTGCAGTGTATAGAAGTTTCTGTATTAAAAGCATAAATTGTTGTACGCTAGCCCATTGCTTAAATTCTTGTATTCGTCCTGCCTTCATTTAGCTCTCCTTGGTATTTGTTGAAAATCCAAGTGTGCTTAAAGTATGTATTTTTTGTCCAGTAATGAGTGAAGAGGTAGGCCCTCAACAAGAGCGTTTGTTGTAAAATATCGGAAGTCTTGTTAGCTCAATGAAAGCAAGCTTTTTATGTGAGGATTTTGAAAAGGGGAAATTTTGCTGTGAAGGAAAGGAAAAGTGGAGATTGAATGCACAAGTTTAAATTGCGTTTATGAAAGGAAAGTAAGTAATATTTTTTTTAATGAATTTGATAAATGATGATGGTTCTGGCAAGGGGGCTGAAAAAGGAAGTTGTATTTTTTCTCTGTGCTTAGCTTAAATAGGTGTATGGTACAGTGATGCATTTTGAAAGGGGATGCAATTTCAGTTGAATTCTTTCTTTATCGACGATAATGCTTGCGCTTACTGAGTTTTGCTTGACATCAACAAAGGTAGAGATGCTAATTTGTATTGTTCACAAATTGATCTGGTAAGAGATATCACACATGTTAAGCTTCCATACATTTATTTGCTGAAGAGTAAAGCTGTTTGAAATTCTTTGCCTTTCAAATGACTCACGATTCCCAAGAAAACCAGTTCACGCCAAAACATGTGGGGGGGGGGGGGTTTCAGTAGAATGTCCAGTTTTGAGTATTGTCAGGCCGAAAATGCTTTTTATCAGAAAATGATTGGACATTTGATATTGTTTGTGTTTTAAGTGTTTCTCTAAAAATATCACGTTTTCTAGCTATTTCCATAGTGAAAAACAGTTGTGTTAATGCAATAAATTGATGTGTGCTGACAACACAGTGTGTTTTGCGGCATACCGGCTCAAGCTGGTAGTAGTAGGTAGTCAGTTCAATGCAGTAAATTTAGCATTTAGCATTTATTTCAGACTGATGAAATTTACTGTAAGAAGACTTTACAGTATCGTTTGTATCTTTGTGAAAGTAATGATAAGATTTGCCCCACCGTTAGAATAGAAAGATTTTAATTACTCTAAAAAAATTTGTTTTTTCATTATTACTATAATTATTATAATCATTATTGTTATTATTATTATTATTAACAACTTTTGATAATAGTAGAGAGTGGCTCTACTTGTGGATAAAACAGATTGTCTTGAATTATAACAAGTTTTTTTGTTCTCATGTTACCATTTGCCTGTGCTTGAAGTATGGGTAGTTTTGTAAATTTAACTTAAACTGCTCTGAAGACAGATGGAAAAAAAAAGCTTGTTTTGTGAATTTTTGAACACATTTAGTGTCTGTACTTTATTCTGGGTGGAATATAATTCCTTTTTCTGTTTCATCTTTGTGGTCCATTTGTATTCAGTTTTATGCACTCTTTGGGGTTTTTTCTTTTACTTTTTATACATTTGCAACACATTGTTCAACATGTTGAGTTCACCTGTTGATTTGGCACTTTCACTTCGATAATTGTAATCGACTATGCAAGGAACTTTGTGGAAATGGTGTAGACCTGTTATGTGGTGGCTTAATGTCTCACTGGTAGAAATAGATAGTGTATCTAAAGGGTCATATATATATATATGTATGTATACACACTTCCTTTCTGAGTATGGTAGGCATCGGGGTAGTTTCTATCAGATTTGCATGTCGCGGAGATGCTGCAAGGAATAGCTCAATGGGTCTGTCGATTTTTGTTCTTTCACTTTGTTCAACCGGCACTGCTGCTCTCTTTTTTTTCCCCTTACTTTTTCTATATTTTGATATGATATAAAAGATTTTATTGGCAAGGCTATATATCGTGTATTTAGATACTGTTTCTTGAAAAGTTTTGGACCCATTTCCTTTAGGGTCTCATCCCATTCCTGCCATTTAGGAGCAGAACGTTATGTGCTGCTTACATGTTTTATTGATAAATATATTACACATATATATATATATATTAAAAGTGATAAAATAAAAGCACCTAAGATCTGATGTCATCTTCTAGCAAGATGTGGGAAAAGTTAATTTGGGTGGGTCTTAAAAACGTTTTAACAGAAGTTCCATAGTACCCATGATTTATTTTTTGGTAAGTGCACAGCCATAATAACACATAATAATATATAATGATAATAGTCTGCAGGACATAATATACAAAGTTTTCTCTGTGCGTCTAAGTTTAAAGAATAATGGTTTGTGTTCGCTCCTTTTTTTCTGCAATGGATTATTATTTGTCAGTTGGACAAGTTCTTTTGTCCAGTTTTTAATTCTTTATCTCCAAGGGGGTGAACCCACTATGCCGGGACTGTAAACATAAAGGGAAGGTACCTCAATAATAACAACAAGATTTAAGCAGTAAATTCCCTTATAATTGGTATCAAAACAACCTGTGTCACTGTTACGTATGTTCTACAGGCCATAGGCACAGCGCTACACGGTTCAGGCCCGTAAATTCTACGGGAGCGGCAGCGAAGAGGTTAACTCACTGGAGACGTTTCATGCAGCATTTGCGAGCTCCAATATTTTCCCGAGAGGCGGTTCATGCACCCCCTGTGAGCACAAGTTTCGCGTTTTCTCCTCGGTAAAGTATTTGCGCAAACGCTGCGTGAACCGTCTCTTACAGTGCAACCGACCTTTGTTTCGTTTCGTGCGAAGTTACACTGGGATTGGCTGGACACTTTTTGAGTTATCGACCCGCAAGGAAATTTAGTCACACTGAGGCCCTACTTTCGTTTCTCTTACTGGTGTCTGTTCTCGCAACACTTTGTCTGTACGGTGGCAGCACGTTTAGTTTTAGTAAGTTTTACGGCACTTTCAACACAATAAGGTTGAAGATTAGGTGTTAAAAGAGAGTAACAAGCTAGAGAGGTGAGCAGAGTAAGCCCGATTCCCTGTAAGGACTTTTCTGTTGACATCCACCCTATGGTACTCGTATGACGGTATGCAGTTGCGAGCACCGTAAAACCTCTACTAAAAAAAAGAGAGAAACAAGCACAAAAGAGGAGGAGAGATCGGGACGATAGATATTTGATAGGAGGAAAGAAGGAGCAAACCACACCAGAGCACCCGCCAACCACCCACTTGACAGCACGAACAACAAACATTTTTCAACTGTTTGACGACTTTGACATTTCAGAAAATTCTGATTATGACATTTTAGACCATGGGGATCCTGATTTCAATGTAAATGAGCATCAAAGCACTAATTCTGATACTGATAGCAAATGTTCTAGATCTAGACTAGGCAAAATTTCGCTTTGTCTGGAGCCGTTTTTTTCACACTGAAGTGGATTAGACAGTTAATACACAAGGATTACCATATCGATGACCTGCCTATTCGTGAGTGTGGACTTTATTCATTTTGAAACACAAACATAAGGTTGATTTTTTTTTACACAAGACATTACATTAAAAAATGTTGGGGAGCAACAACTTTTAGCACATTTTCAAAAACTCACTTCCTAAAAAACTATAAAAGATATTGCCTTTCTGATTTTTTGTGTCCTATTGGGAATGTTTAGATCTGTTATGTGTGTAAAAATGGTGGTTGTATGTCTTTGGAAAGGGTGTTTGAAATATTGAAATGCCCCAAAATGCGTCTTCAGCGCATGTTGACCTTAAAAAGGTCCAGTCTCCAGTGAGTTAATGTGTTTCTTCACCTGTTGTTATAGAACTACAAAGTTATTCTTTTGCAAGTTTTGTTGACTCAATGATATTTTGTTTTTTTAATTTTGTTTGAATTGTCTGTTTACATAATTAAATTACTGTCTTAACATAAAGTATCTTACCCTACAGGCTTGAAATCAGACAATTTAATATATTTTAATGCGTTTCTTCACCTCTTGTTGTGGCTTACAAAGTTAATCTTTTGCAAGTTTTGTTGATTTCAATGATATTTTGTTTATTAATTTTGTTCCAATCATCTGTTCACATAAATTACTATCTTAAAGTTCCTCCCTTCTTAAATCCCAACCAGGCGCTCGTCTTGGACTTGGAAGTGCTTGGCGTGATACATGTAGGCCTACTTATACGGGATAAAGGAATAATAATTTTTAAAAATACACCTTTATAACCAAATTTTAGATTTGATTGGAGCTGAGGTCTGTACAGGATGGCACGATGGGGGTTGCCTTGAGTGTATACGCGATCGAAGTCATACCTGTTACTGTATGAAAACGTGCAAGCCTACTGATTGTATAGGTGATTAAAGTTATATATATATGCAAGTTATTTTCAAGATTACGAGAGCTTCAGTATCACTGCAGCCTGCACTTCCCGAGTCTGTCCAACTCTGACTGGAGTACATGTTCTTTCTCTTTCAGTTTTTTCCCCTACTATGAAGCCCAAATATGAATTTAATCCTGCAAAAGTTTGGCTTTGCGTGCTTACCTCTCAAAAGGAACCCCCCCCCCTCCCCAGTGTCCTTATGAATGATTTGCCGTTGATCCCGATTTTTGTCTCAAGATCCTAATTTTGCTGTCTCCGAGGTCCTGATTTTTAGTCATGGAGTGGCAGGTCTGTTGTGACTGACATTGACAAGGAAGTTGCAACTGCGAGTGACCAGACAGGACT